>NC_064307.1:61858418-62059292 GCF_023373825.1 Bactrocera dorsalis | reverse complement strand
TTGTACATCGAGAGTGAGAGAGATTCTCTTTCCAGCGCTCATCTGCCTGTTTTGCTTGCTCTATATCCTCGGCGGTGCCCCTGCTATCAACATTCACATTAGCAAAAAATTTATTTCAAATAAAATGACAAAACGAACAAACTATTTGATATCACATAACAAAAAAAGTAGGGAGAAAACGAACAGAAAAAAATTCGAAACAATAAAGAACGTTAACTTTGGCTTTACTGAGAAATTAATTCCTCATAGTACAAAGATAAGACTTGTTCGCAAATATACAGACAGATCAATGAACAGACAGACACGACAGAATCGCTTTTTTTCGTCACGCTTATATATATATATATATTCAATATTTCCTTCTAAGTGTAGCAAAGTCCGTGGTAAACTCAATATACACACATTGTTCATGGTATAATAGTGTGAAGATAATGGAAAGCAACAAGAATGTGGAAAAATATAAGAAAATAGAGTTCGGAAAAAACTCTTGGCAAATAAAATAAAAACGTAGAAAATGCACATGAATAGAAAATTTCGCATACTTTAGCGACATTTTAACGGTAAACTTGTCAGACTTTGGGGGTAAACCCGCGTGTCAAGCGCTGCTATGTCATGCCAAGCTACGCTATGCCATGCTATGACATCAACTTGACCATTCAACATATTTGATTTTTTTTCTTACATTTTTACGGTGACTAAAGAGCTAGCAGAGCTATTTTACAACCACAAACGCTCTTTTGCGGCACGGTGGTTTGAGGCAACTAAGGTATAGGAAAGTTTTTGATAATATTTCTCTTTGAGAATTAATTTATATTCCAGAAGCAAAAGTTTAGAATATTTTATGTTAATAATTACGTTTCTTTAAGTAATCAAATCGCCTTATAGTGGCACTTTTTCCTTAAAAATTTATAGCGCCATCTATTGGTTTTATTTATATCAAACGACTATAATGAATATAACAGTATAAAATTGCTCCATTATTATATATGTCAGAAGAATTATGATGAAAAGAATTAGAAGAAAAAATTATGATAAAGGTACGTTTGAACGGAATACTTTACCCTTTGGCTTTCCCACAATATTCCCAATCTTCATTGAGTTTTCCGTAAATTTGGCAGACAACTATTTTAATAAGTTATATAATAAAAATCCATTCAAATTATGGGTGAAAAATATGGAAAATTTGGAGTACGTTTGTGTGTGTTTCTGGAAGTTGGAAAGTACCGTTATCGTGAAGGAGAGATCGCACTATTTTACATTTAATATTATGAAATCAGCACGCAAATTTAAACAATTAGTTCCAAATTCCCGGACGGGAGTATAGTTCGCGCCACCACCATGTGACAGTCGTCAGCGACTTGGATTATCGCATAAGTGGGTCACTATCATGTTATACGCTACACTATGCGGATATCGTCGTATATGTGGGCAACTAATTCTCACCAAACACACACAAACGCTCGACTCAATTGCAGTCATTTCGTTTCAATTTGCTTCCGTTACTTTACATTCTCTTTGAGTGGAAATTGTAAGTCATTTTGACTTGCCGATGAAAGAGCTGTAGCCATGTTTTAATTGCTGTCTTACTTTGCTGACCTTTGTTTTAGCTTTTATTTGCTTTCCATTTGCTTTTACCGCTATGCCAATGGTGATTTCATTTTCATTGGCCATAAAGTAATTATTGACTATTAGATTCTAAATTTAAATGCTCATTTCACAACTTGTTGTTTGTTGCTCCTTTTCATTTTCATGCTGATGCAAGGACTCGTCAGAATATTTTGCTTACTAATTGATTTGTGGTGTAATGGTGATACAGTGGGGTAAAATTAGGAAAACTTTTAAAAACAATAATAAACAACTTCCATTGCAAAGATCAATAATGCCCTTCACAAATAAAAATGTTTACCAACTAGAATTAGGTCGGTGTGTATGGCACTATCTACTTTAGTGATCCGATCTGAAATATTTGCTTCGTAAGAAGAAATAACAGGAAAAAAAAGTCTACAAATCCTGCCAGACGATGATTCAAGCTTAAAAGAATTTGAAGCAGACCCTCATGCCATTATATAGAGTTTTAGGTTCCACCAAGGATCGTTCTGGACTATCAAAGTGGAATCCCTGCTGGTAGGATCAGACTTTTTAACGTCACCTTATCTAGCTTGAACTGCTCGGCGATCGGTACTCAATCCCAACTTTCAGAGAAACACCTTTATAGAAGGGGTTATAAATGGTAACGTAGATCCGCATGTGCCTCTTGATAAATAATTGCCTTATTGACAGAGTAAGACGTAGAAGAGAAAGTAAGAAAAGAGAGACTAGCAGTAGGGAGAGAGTTAATATATATAAAAGAAAGTAAAATACTAAATTCTTTGATTCATTTGAGGAAAACTTTGTACAAGACTGTGGAATAAAAAATGTATCTGGAAATCAAGTAAAATGAATTTCTGTTACGCTGTCCTTAAACTCAGAGGGACACGGTGTATTAAATATTAAAGAATTATGAATAAATTGGGAAAGATAAACAATGTACATACACGAGATTAATATACGAGAATAGCTTTATCTCCACCGCCTAAATGGTTGTAAAAGCCGTTCTGATCGTTTTCGGTATAGTGAAAGCTTTTTGTTAGAAGATTAAGCCAATTTGTCACATTGTGTATCACAGTGTATTTCATTTGCACTTATACTCTGACTTTCTAGCACCAATTCGAACATTACACATATATGTATATACAACTACAACAACTTCAGTAGAAATGAGCAACTCGTGTAGTCACGTGAGAGGATGACCACTATGGGCACAAGTTAAGTTGTAACTACATATACATGTATGTATGTAATGTACGGCAAGTAGAAATATTTTCCGAATAAAGTTTAATATGTTTTATTACCCAGATATGAGTTGTAATAAAGGGTGAGCCTTATAAATGCTTATATCCGAATTTGGTGCTCTGATATTGGTTTAACCACTTCAACCTTAGCATATATTCATTTCACAACATTGATATGGCAACTTAAAAACACATAGTTTAGAAGTATTCTCCACTCCGATTTATCACATTTATATGATTTGACGAGTGTACATTTGATGACTGAGTATGGTATGGTATGGTATTTCATATGTGTAAGGCATAAATGTATGTATATGTAAGTAGTGGGTTTTTTGCTTGCCGTTCGGTCATGTTGAAATTAAGTTATAAAATAAAAGCTTATGCGAATGGTCCTCTGCAAGTTTATGAAAACATTTCCAAGTGCTCACTCACAGAAATATACGTATATAAGCACATACATACATGCGTACTATCAAAGCAAACTAAAATTGCTTTACAATTTTTTCTCATGAAATGTGAGCAATACTTTTAATTGGGTTTATTTGACTGCGCATAATTAAAATCGGGAAAGAAAAAAGGTCATGGAATATGACAAATCAGAACGGCAGCATTTCAAAGGAGATGGCAAAGAGATTTAACTATTTGAAAAGTTGATTTTTGAAGTTTAAATAATATTATCGTAAAATTTTAAAATTATGAGTGTTTGTCGATAATATACATAAATAGGCTTTTAAACACCTTTTTATGAAATATGTCGGTAAAAGGGTGTCTGAGCTTCTCTAGTTCTCAATATAACAGTGAATAAGATTCTAGATCTTCTATCCCGGAAAGCGTTGACGAACAAAATTGACGCTTAAGAAGCCATTTGTTTGTTTTTTTAAAAACACACCAGTAATTTTTAGTTCTTGATTTTATGAAAATTTCCCAAGTTTATCGAAAATCATTAAACTGTGTCATCATGTTTCCTGGTGACGTAATTATTTAACTGAAACTTTCATGAGAAGAAATGGCTAAATAATTGCTTTAGTAAAAATATCAAAAATTATCGAAACTGTTTGATTGTGTTTCTTCCCGAGTTTGGCGTTTTGTTCGAAACTTCGTATGCTTCAGTCGTCTAAGCCCCAACACATGTATAACAATTTTGATAGTTATATCAATGGAAAATTTCAAAATTTATCGGAATCGAATTGATGATGCTATAAATTCTTCTGAAAGAATATTGCTTTAAAATTATATATTTTTTTTTAAATAAATTTTAAATAATAGTCGAAACTGATCGATTTTGATAAATGTTATGGTTGAATTTATACAAATTTCCAATATATATATAAATTTCCAATATATATTGAACTATAGAGTTTTCAGAAAATGTTATCGCTTCGTTCTAATTTTTCTAAGCCTCACGCAATAAATAATACATTTTATGCTTGATTTATAATGAAAATTTAAATATTTATCGAAATTAATCGATTGTGTCATCACTATTGCCAAAATAAACAAATCATAGTGTAAAAAATTGTTTGTATGCAAAAAGTCCAAGCGAATATCAAAATAAATTATAACTTTTTCAAAGTCAAAGTACGAGCTAGTGATCGAAAAACGCTACTTGTCAAGTGTCGCACGTGCCACAACACAGAAACACCATAGCATGTGAAGAAACTTCACATTCCTCATGCATCTTCGTAGGTCAATGTAAATAAAGAACTGGCTCGCATGTGACTTTATTTGTTGAGTGTCAGCGGACGCAGCAGCAAAAAACCCGAACCACGATAACCATAAATTCCAATTGAGTTGCAGGTTTGCTGTGTATGAGCGCAAAGTAATGAAGAGAGCGTCGGTGGTGAGTATTGCGACTGAAGGCAAAAGCTTTCACTTTTTACTGCCACTACGCTGCTATCAGCAACGCTGACAGCCCTGTCAGAGTGTTGACGCAAGTCGCCGACAGCAGCACAATCCGTCCACAAGTCATTCAAGTGGATAAGAGCGAGCCGGTGAATAGCAGGCAGGCGAACAAGCAGGTGAGTAGGTACTAAGGTGCTGGTTTGTGTCACAGTTAACACAATCGCAAAGACTTTTCTACACGCAAAGTGCCGTTGTAAGAGCAGTGGCATATGAGTAGGCTCGCAGCCATTGCGCTTATGGCAGTTCGTCGCCTTTGAAGATGTGCACTTCGTCACGTCAAAAGGCATTTATTTTGTTAAGGGAAAATGAGCAAAAGCAAATGTGGCAGGTGATTGGTGGAGCAATGGTTTAGTCATTTAAAGGGAATACAAGGTGTAGATTGTCATAGGGTTAGCACAACAAAAGCAACTACGGTGCTTGCAACAATAGCTGCAGTCTCAACTGTCATTAGCGCCAAGGCTTAAAGCAAGCTTATGACCACGTTTATAAGCCCTCTGAATATTTTATTAAAATAATTTCGCCGCTAATTGCACTGACGCCCCAATATCCCCGATCTCCATACCTCTCACAGTTTCTCAAACCATGAACAACACTTTGCCTAACAGATAACTTGTTTGCCGCTCCTGTTTGCACTGATTGCTTGTTGACCTGATTGCAGTGCACTATGAGGATGCGGAAACGAATACCCGGGGTTTTGAAATTATTGGGGGATTCTGTGGCTCGTGTGAATGACCTAAGATAATAAATAGACCTAACCAGCTGAGGCCTGAAGTTTGAGAATATTTTCGAGTCAGCCCCGTTTCTTTCCGAGAACTTTGACTCACAGAAGTGTTTGTGAGTGACGGTGACGGCCAAAAAATGGCGTAAATATTATTTGTAAAAACTAGTAGCTTTTGGATGTCTAAGCCTACGATAATTCATGTATCGCAGCAGTATGTAAGTGAGAACTTAAAACTGGAGTTGTTATTTTTATTTTGGTACAAAGCCACCAAAAGATTGATTGGCCTATTTTAAAAGCTGGATGATGCCACCCTTTGATTCTCCGTTTGCAGATATAATAAGTAACAGAAGAATTTCACATTTTCAAGTTGTATAGAATCGGCTTGGACGAGCAGATACGATATCACATTTACGTAACAATATAGACCATTTTATGCTCCTCATTCCATTTTATGCCTTCACATACCCCTGTGCCTATGTAAGAATCTAAACTCGTACACATGCACGTGCTACATATTCATAAGTGCGATAGGTCATGATTTACGACCCACTTGTCGAGTCAAGCGTCGGGTAAACAAGATTAAATGCAGGACAAGCGACTTTGCGGCTCCATGACAATGATGATGCCTGGCAATTGGTTTGCGCACTTTGTTATTTATGAGAGTAGCTAACTGCTAGTAAAGTTCTACTTATGTAGTTGTTACTATTGTTGTTGTGTGTTAACAGACATTACACTCAGAGAGCTTGTACTTAGCTCTCATAATCGTTTTGTAATTATTGCTGAAGCCTTAAGCGTTTTTTGGACGCAAATTGTGTTTTGTAAGGCGATGAACTCTTAGGAGTTAAGAAAAAAATGTTACAGTTTGCAAAAACTCCTCTGCTGTTCTTTTTATACAAAGTTGCTACCAAGAGTTTACTAGAAATTGTTTCTGGTTGCAAGTAGTTGCTTGCCTCTTGCAATATATGATGCACTTTGCTCAATCCTTATCTTGGCAACATTAGCATAATTCTTGGTATTATCTTTGTTGTTGTTTTTTCATAATATCGTGTGCTGATATTTTGACTTAGGTTGTGGCTACCAGAGCGTAAATAATGAAGTGAGAGGAGAGAGAACTCTTTGTAGTCCTAGGAAAAAACGTTTTCTAATATTTTCAAATGCCTAATCAAAAAATGAAGGAAATATTAATGCAATGCTAATGAATGCAGCCTATGGTTTCAAGCCAACACTTCGAAGTATGTACTCTCTCAACGTGAAATCGGATTTTCACAACTGTAAACTTCTCATTTTCTTTATTTCTAAGCGATTTCCAAATCAAAATTGTAATAAAAAAATCTGTTTAATTTTTTAACTACGAAAGCTTGGAATTGTTTTCTTCCAAATTCATGGCTTTCACAAGGTTTATAGTTATATCATCTCAAAATTCCGGAGCTGTTTTACGAATATTAAAAAAATATTTTATATTTTTTTTTTTATTTTATTTTTTTACAAGGTATATATTTAAGTATAGAATACCGAACATTTATATTTTATAAATATATTTTATTCAAACAAGTGTTATAGAGTCCCCAAATTTCGGGACTGATTTTTGGAATATTCAAGCAAAAGTTAAAGATATAGTATATGGTCAAAGAATCTCAAAATTTCAGGAAAGATTTTTGAGTCCCAAAATCTCGAAAACAGTATCCCCAAAATTATACTAAGGGCAACAGAAATGCCCTTACAGGCCATAGCAAATCTTTCAAAGAAGCAGATGAATATATGCAAACATAAGCTTTCCCAGGCTAATATTACTGAGGGAGCATCTAAGCGACAGCAACTTTGAGACGCTGCATTTGCAATGGAAACACAAACGCTTGGCCTGCCTACCATTTGGCATGCTGCACAAAAGTGATTTGAGTTTTTTATGGGCAAATGCATATGTAGGTATGAATACAGAATCAGCCATGCTGCAACAAGCGGCATATTCGCACACCTGCCGCATGCTGAGCTTATGTGTGAACAAAATTGTCTGCAATCGCAGGGCAATTTCCTTAAGCATATACTCTACACACAAATATATACAAACATACTTAAATAATAATAAAATGCCTGAACAAATACATGCATGGGCATGAAATGAATGTATGAGTGAGTGTACCAGCGTAACTTATGTTCGTGTAATCTATTCAGCAGCAGCTGTTCAGGCCATGCACGCACTTACATATGTATGTATGTATAGAAGAGCATGAGTGCGTCGGAAATAATTGTTATTGTTTTTGACAATTGCCGTTGGTGAATGTAGCAGAATATGTTGCAGTTGCTGTGGCAAACAATATGTTCATACCGGCTGGATTTGTTGTTGTACATACTGTAGTGACACATTTGGAGAAATGCTACACGATTGTGACTGTAGCTAGCTCTAGGCAAATTTCACTTTTAATGATTAGTGTGTGAGCGCTTTATAATATTTCAGTGTGTGGGTGCCATATTGCAGGTGGAAGTGATTTTGTGTAACATATGTGTTAGTTTTCCGACTAATTTGGCCGAGCTAAATTTATTGTACTCCCTGATTGTAAAATACAGTAAGTATTGGAAAAAATCCTATTTTTGGGAAGAGAATTAAATAGAAAATTATAATAAATTTGTTTATAACCATAATTTGTTTTTAGAAATTAACACCAATGACAGTCATTTTGGAAGTTTGGAGTCATGTGTAGAAGTTCCCGCAAGTGAAGAAAGTTTTCTGATCGCCATTCAATTGGGAGTGGCCAGAAACGATCATTTTACATAGAGCTCAAGCAGCTCACGACTTCCGGTCTTTGACCAAGTATCCTCTGGGTAGCCTAAGTAAATACATCCATTTGAAGGCGAGCTACAGTTAGAAGGTGAAACGGTCATTTTTGGATTGTGATATTAGAGGCTGTTTGTTGCTAGGACCGAAAATTAATAAAAAATTTCATATCACATAGGTTCTTTTGTGGAGTGAAGAAGGCAAACCACCACCACTCAAAAAGACAAAAATGGCTGTACTTGATGGAAAATTTTTAAACCCAAATTCCTTTTGAGAAAACCTCAAATTCGCAACAGATCTCTTATCCCAAATTTTTTCTTCTGATTTTTAGTTTAATTTATATCTTTTGGAAATTTTGTAAGTTAAAAAAATATTTTCGAAAACCAGTTTTAAATTGAAAAAGAAAATATTATTTTGAAAAATTTTTGGCAAAATATTCGGGAGCAAAATTTTTTTATTAAAAAAAAATTTAATTTTTAAGATTTTTATTTTTTGGGTATCCTTTCGTAAATTAAAAAATATTTATTTTGGACAAACTTTTTAATTTTTAGAACTTTTTTATGATATACATTATTTTTATTATAATATAAAAAATATTTATAACAGACCAACAGTATGGGCTATCGAAAGTATTATCATAGTTATATTATACTCCTACATCTGTTTTCCGTCCGCCTATTGAATAAACAGCGTGATGGACGCCAAAGTGTGTGTATGATTTGGCAATGCATTTAATTTGCTGCAGAAAATAATCGCTTCATTGTGATGTTCGAAAATTGAGTTTTTGAAAATAATAATGTTTTTTTATTTTCTTTTTAATTAAAATTAATTACACATTTCTTCTTTGTTTTAGCAGTTTTATTTAAATTCTTAGCATTTTGTTCTTTAATATTAATACATACTATACATTTTCATACTTATTTCCTGAACTATTTTTTTATTGTAGCTTTTTCAACGTTCACTTTAAAAAAGTGATTTTACTAAGATTTTTAAGAAAATTTAGTTTCAAGCCTTTTCCATTTTCTAAATTTCGCTTTTTTTCGTTGTTCGTCGCAATTATTGAAGAATTTCGACGCTAACAATTGACGTTTGTTTGCTTAAATGCGTGAGCGTGTGACTATATTGACGTGTGCATGTGTGTATATACCACGGAGAATGTGAATTTTCAATACACGTTTGTTGATGTTCACTTGCCTGCTTTTGTTATTTTTAAAAGATTTTTACAAAGCAGTTTTAATTGTTGCACGTATGCCTGCCAACGAACCAGACAGCAGCGTTGTTACGTGCCAATCAGTTGCATGTTTATGCAGCAGCAGCCGAAATCAATACAAACATTGCGATATAACCAGAAGGGCTGACCATATTGGTAGGCTGATTTTATTTACACAGGGTTGCCACAGATATTTTTCGACGTATTTTATTAAACGGTATTAAAGTTGGAGAAGTAAACACGGAAAAAAAGGTAACTTCGGTCGAACGGAAGCTATAATACCCTTCACAAAACAGTTTTCATACAAAAATTTTACTTTTTCGACTTTTGATTTTTAGTCAGTTTATATGGCAGTCACATGCTCTAGAGATGCGATCGGAACAATTAGTTTAGAGATTGTAGGGTTGTCTTAGGCATTAGTGCATACCAAATTTCGTGATGATATATTTTCTAATAAACATTTTTCCAAACAAAATCTAGGTTTTAATCGTTCCGATGATATGACAGCTATATGAAATAATATTCTGATTTGAAAAATTTCTTCGAAAATCGAAGCACTGATTTAGAGAATAGTCCATGCCAAATTTTCTGAACATGTGTATTCAAATAAAAAAGTTTTCAATATAAGGACTTGATTTTGACCGTTCAGTTTGTGTTTCAGCTACATGTTATTGTGGTCCGTTACTAGTGATTCCGACAAACGAGTAGATTTTTGAAAAGCTAAGGACCTGTACAAAATTTCATATTTATATCTCAAAATTAGTTCATATATATGTATGTATTTACTCTATATTGCCTCCGCCCTTTCCTTCTGCGTATTGCAAATTTCGTGCCATATGTTATACACTCCTGTTCAGGGTTACGCCAAAAATAAGACTGAAATAAATACAAAAGCAAAATAATCCCTCACGTCAGCTTGCTATAAGCTCGAAAATCCCCAGGCGTCAGCCACACCATTAATTGCAACAATTTGCAGCAATAAAAGCTTCGCAAAGTGGCCGTGTTGGAATACCGCACCACGCGCTTATACGTACAACAAACGCATAAATACACTTTCACATACATACATATATACATATTTATATATGAAGTCAGTTGTGTGTAGGTAAATGCGGTGCCACATACATGTATATAGTTCACTCTTTATTTGTATAGCGCTTACTGTGGCTGCGCTTGCCGTCTGTCAACTTTCAGCCTTTTTCATAAGCCATCGGTGGCGCCCCTCACCTTGTCGTGTCATCATTCATGCAATTGAGATACTTTTTGCTGACGCAAATTTGCCGCAATTTTTCGCTTTCCAATGAAATTTGTCCTGGCCCCACACACGACAATTAATTGTTGTTATTATGTTTGTTGTATTTTTAGTTTTGTTTTTATTTTCACTTTTTTAATTTTATTTCCCTTTTATTGTCGTTTTTGCTTTTGCATTCGCATTGCTTTTTGTTATATTTTTATTGCAACCTCTATTACCATCCATGAATTGCATTTAAATTGCATTGATTTATGAGTGCTTTTCCCAATTCAATAACTGCTTGCTGTCGCATCATTTCTTTGCTTGATTTTTAACACTTGATTTTTAACGCGGAAAATAAAATCCTATGAATTATGAAATTTTTATGTCTTTACATTTTTTGCGTGCATAATTTAATGCTTTTGCTTTAGTCGGGATTCTTAACTATTTTTTTTTCAATTTTACAACACAGTTTCTGGCTAATTACATTAATAAATTTGATTTAGCTTTTTTCTTTCAAACTAACTCCACGTTTATTTTTTGTTATTTAATTCATTAAATTTTTGATCTATCAGAATTTAGTAATAGTATATGCTCTACTGTCTCCCACTCTTTAAAATGATGAAAAGCATCATGGTGAAAATAACTTCATTTTTGATATAACATATTCTGGGCCGACGATTCTCCCAGTTGTTGACTTCAAGAAAAATGCTTAGGAAGAAAAAGAAGACAAAATATTAACTTCAGCTGCACCACAGCTATAATATCCTTCACAGATGGAATTCTTATAGCAACAACTTTTACTATATAGCTAAACCTGAGAACATAACCAGTCAAGGTTTTGCTTCCAAAGGAAAACGATTTGTTAGTTCTTTCTAGCCGTATTGTTTAATATAAAGTACTTTTACGTAGACTACAGGCCAAGTACTTGTTGCAGAAACATTTTTTTATGAGAATATTTATCGAGATTTTCATTTATCAGTTTCTATGACAGCTATATCACATAGCGCTCCGATATTGGTATCGACATATGAGCAGCTTTTCGGGAGAAAAGGAGGTATACAATATTTTAAATTGTTAACTCAAAAACTTATGTATATATACTGATCTATCCCTCATGACAAAATCGATCTTTTTCTGGGTATTGTACCGCACCAATTTTTTTTCGAGAGATCAAAAGTCAAAAGAAAAAAGTAATTTTTCCGTTCAACTAAATTAGTCTTGAAATCAATTTCACTCCTTTCATAGTAACCACTATCTCTTGAAATGCACTTTTGTTAAGCTTTCAGTTCATTAAACAGTCGGAATAAGCTCTTTCCGGTATAGCCTACAAAATCATATCAAAACGCTGTCACCGCACTATCCTTTTGAATTTGTTAAATACACAGATGTCAACAAATATAAATGTATTAAAAAGACTAACACGACTTTGAAAACTTGTAGTATACTACATATATCATGGACGAGAAAATCAAATACAGGGTAGGGCCATTTAAAGTTGACCCATCTGGCAACGCTGTAACTTTAAACAGCGCTGACAAATCGGCTAATGTCATACCGCGTTAGAAGCGTCATTCGAAGACAATTTATACCATGGAACAGTACACTCCAAAAGAACGCGCTGAAATTGTTCAGCTTTATATTCAAAATAACTTTTCAATTGTGTTAACTCAACGTGCGTTTCGCAAAAAAATAAAGTGAAAAGTGCTCCAGTTAAGAACACAATTAAGTCTTTATACGCAAAATTTGTGAACACCGGTAATCTCAGTAATGCCAGTCATGCATCCAGACAACGCACAAGACGTTCTGATGAACGCATCTCTCCGACGCATAATTCATAAAGATTTGAAGATGTTTCCATATAAAATTCAAATGGCACAAAAACTAAACCCAGCTGATTATCCGCGACGCCTTAATTTTGGCAAATGGGCCATCGAAATGGCTGAAAACGAAAAATGGTGATGTTGACTGGCCACCGAGATCACCAGATTTGACGCCACCAGACTTTTATTTGTGGGGTTATTTGGAATCCAAGGTATACGCTAATAAGCCAAAGACCTTAGCTTAACTGAAAGCCAACATTCGACCCATTTACGCGATCTAATTTTTAAATATTAGCTGAAACAAATCCCCTTGGACCAAAATAAATTATTTTTGAAATGAACAAAAAAACATTGTTTTCTTTGTTCTTTCTTCGCTGAATGTCAAATTGCACTTTTGGAAAAGTCTTTACTATATGCTTATAATTTAACGAAAAATTTTGACTAAAAATTAATAAACTGACAGCCCCAAAATGGTATTTCATTAAACAAATGTATACCCCAACTGATTATATATTTCTATTCTCTATAATATAACTATCTTTTATCTCTTCTTATCTACTCTTTCCATTGTCCCGTTCCTGTCATCTGTTTTTGTCCCTCGCAAACATAATCAAATTTTATTTCAGCGAAATTCTAATGCAATAATGATTTACATTCCTTCACATTGTTTTTTCTTTCTTTCTTTAGCACATTCCTCGTATTTTACGCGTTTCAGAGAGGTTCACCTTCATCTATTTATTGTTTTTCTTCATACCACTTTAATTTATATTCGTATGCGGCAATGAATTTTATGTGTTTTTTATAGTTTTTATTAAACCTTTTAACGTACATTGTTATTGGTAAGTGTAGTTGTACGAATTCCAACACACTTGACCACCATCATTAAACCACACCAACCGCCATTTGTCACCACAATGACGCCATTAAAAAAAAAGAAAATACTTGCTGGCCTTCGGTTGGAATTCGGCGTACTGATTTAATTGCACAATCAATGCGGGAGCATACAGCGATTGGTGCTGTTGTAGGTGGTGGCAATGTTTCATGGCAAAGGGGTATAGCACTAGCTGGGCTCAACTTGTTTGGGTTTGAGAAGGTTGTTTGTACATACATAGCTCGCAAATTATCTTATGCCTTGAATATATGTATATTCATACTTCTGTATATACTTATGTAAGTATGTGTCAGATCATTGAATGCCATTAAAGGCTACTTTTGAGTTAAGCATGATATTTAACATATGTCAATTACAACATTTATTTTTATTTTCAAATCATTTGAATTCCACTAATTAAAGTGATGATATGATTTCTGATGTTATAGAGCAACATGTATGTATATCTTTTAGACTTCTACTACCGCTGAGATATAAATTAAAAATTAATTTGATACTCTTGATATGAATTCATTATGTGCTAAAAATATCTACAATGATAAATATGATGTGACATTATATGTATTGTTGTTAAGTGATTTTAGACAGCTTTTAAATAATGTTAAGATATCTTGTTTAATATATAGTAAATGATGCCATTTTTTTGTGATCTAGGCTCGAATTCAATGTAGTAGTTATCCCATGATTGTTAGCTATGCGATCTTTAACCGATTTGTGGTTCAAACATAATATTATTTTACTTTTAATTTCTTTGTATATGATATTAATGGTATATTCTAATATAATTTAATAATTTTCCATTTGATATTTATAATACTTTATATTTACTTTACTCTCAATTCTTTAATTACAATACATTTTTATTTGCCTTCGTTGTTTTCTTTAACAAAAAAAAAAACCATCAAGTGTCGGACGTATTATATACCAGCAGAGAATTAACAGCTAAAATACTGAATTTACGAGCTATTCGAACATTTATTTGATAGTTACATAAACAAAACTTTCAACAATAAATTTCAAAGAACACTGGCATCAATACAATCGTTGTGGTGGCTTGACATGGCGCTGGGCTACTGACATTTTCACTTGTCATTTAGAAAGAGTCAACAAACAAAAAATTTGGCTCAACTGGAAAAGCCAGCAATGAGACAATAGAAAGTAAAAAACAGAGCGCAACAAATTGGTGAAGCCTAGAAAACGTCATACAATAAAAAATTTTAAATGAGATTTCATAAAATATGGGAAAATAAGTGGATTATTTGGTTCGAAAATTAAACACGTTATATAGAATTAAATTCTTTGTTCGCCCATAAGAACATACTGTTATATTGTGCATAAGTGCGATATATAATTTAGGGTAGATAAAAAATATGACAAATATGGAAAATATATTTATCCTTCTTTTTTATGGTTCAAAACTGCTGCCCCTTCTTATTTTTACCTATGCATTGTCCTTCTTATATGTATGTCAATATATAAGTTAATGCCTAACTTTCTTTGCCTTCCCAAATGTCTTCTGTTTTCACTTATTTGTCAAACACCTCATAGGAATGTGCTATCTCTTTTTGTCTCTCCCCCTTTCGTTCGGAAGTGGCTCAACCCGAAATTTAATGACAGCTCAGTTATCGTCAGCATACATAAATGTTTTTGTTAAGCGAGTTAGCACTTTCACTGTATGTGTGTATACCTGCATGTATGTGTGATACAATTAACGCATGCTATTGTCGCCAATATCATTATTGTCATTACGCTATAAGGACTGAGCGTTAAACGGTGAGTGACAGGCAAGCAAAGCCAGCCGTCAGGTAAATAAACGTATAGCGTTGCTAACAGAAATAGAACAATGGTGTGACGTAACGAAAGGCAGAACACATATATGCAAACACATACATGTACGTTACACACCTGTTATCCCAGTCCACAAACCGCAGTACGCCGGCCGCATGTCAGATGCCATAGGCGCAGTGTGAAATGCCGCTTGGATATAGATCCCAATTCGAGCCTAGATTTCTCTAAGGCTAATGACTAAAGAGTAACCATTAGCAACCGTTATTCGCGCCGTTTGGTTTATGCTTCCGCCGCTTTCCAGTCATAATGTGTCACCGCCAAACAACAATCCTTTAAGCATCTTACAGTTTATGCTGGCGCCGCTCCCCTCAAACTGGCTCGTGTGTAACTGATTTTCAGGTGTATGTGCCACTGCCAACGCTGCTATGCTTTGAACACCAGGGCCATCACCTCCCTTATGACCACCCTCGTAGTCAACATCATCATTGACCGCAAAACACCTGGATTAGCTCCGCACTACTTTGGTTATGTGCACTCACCGTTATATGCCGCTGCGTCAGTTGCCCATTACTTCGCAATGCGCCACGTTTGCGTTCAAACTTGCGACTTACTGACACAAATGTTTGACGATTCCATTAGACCGCCATCAAGTGTGGTCGGTTGGTATTAAATATAAGCCAAGGCACATTGTTCCAGTGCGTGTGTTCGTCGCTAATTTTCGCGAACAAAAGGAAAAGAATTTTTCAGCTTGTCATTTTGCTACCCGCTGATTGCAGACTGTCAGTTTTCGCTGCGATTTTTCTCAGTTTCATACGCATGTTCTTTTGTTTTCGTGCATGCGTGGTAATGTGTGGAAGCAACGGCAGAAGTTTCTGCTTTTCGTCGGCATCTTGCATACTGTGACAGATACAGCTCATATTCATTGTTCAGACGCATTCTTTTTAATAAAATTCGCGAGTTAGTGAAAGAATTGTATAAAGTTTTTTAATATCAGCGCGCCATATAAACTTGCTTCATTAGGAATTTTAAGCCCAAGAAAGAAATTTGGAAAGCAAATGAAGAAATGTTTAGTGTAGAATTTGAGATTTTTTCATTAGTTGAAACGGCGCAAAAGCAAGTTGCGTAAAGGAATATTATTATATAGAAAAATACAAAATAAGAAAATTAAACGAAATAAGAAAAAACGTTAACTTTGGCTGCACCGAAGCTAACATACCCTTCGCAGATGCATATCTTTTAGTAACTATGTCTGCGACAGGGAACCTGAAACCCCGGAGCACCTGCTGATCGATTGCATCGCAGTCTGCAGACGCAGGTCTAAGGCCCTTGGAATTACATTTCCGGATAGGAATCACATCGACTCACTAGCTCCCAGCAAAATACTAGAATTTATCGATTTGTTGGGGCTTGGTGAGTTCCTGTGAGTTAGGAGAGGGCACAATAGACCCAAGGTCGCAGTGCATACCTCGATTAATTCTATTGTCTAGTAACTAGATCAAGAACTCGATTCCAATCGTTCAGTTTGTATGGCAGCTATATGTTATAGTGGTCCGATATCGGCAGTTTCGACAAATGAGCAGCTTCTTGAAGAGAAAATGACGTTTGCAAAATTTCAAAACGATATCTTAAAAACTGAAGGACTAGTTCGTATATATACAGACAGACGGCCATGGCTAAATCGACTCAGCTCAACACACTGATCATTTATATATATACTTTATAGGGTCTCCGTCGCTTCCTTCTGGGTGTTACAAACTTCGTGACAAACTTAATATACCCTGTTCAGGGTATAAAAACTCTACGTTGTAGCGGTTTTGTGAGGTCCATTTCTTTTAGTAACTATGTGTCAAGTTTATATGGAAGCTATGTGCTATAGTAATCCGATCTGAACAATTTTGTCGGAGATTACGTTATTACCTTAAGCAGTATTCCATGTCAAATTTCGTTAAGATACCACGTCAAATGCGAAGGTTTTTCATACAAGCACTCTATACCGATCATTCGGTTTGTATGGGAACTATATGCTATAGTAAGCCGATCTGAAGTAAGTAAGCATGTTCAATGATATTTGAACATATTGCCGAGTCAAAGAAATGATTATTTAGAATTAGTGGACTGTATATAGATATGTATGTATGTATATGATACCTCTTATCTTTTCTTATTTAATATAACAACATGTTCAATTTTGAACACACTGAGAAAAATTAAACGCGCGTTAGTAAATTTTTGTTTTTTGGAAACAGTTTCATGCTCTCAGTTTTTTTTTGTTGTTTTTGTAATTGTATTAAAAAAGTGGAAATGATATCATATAGTTCTTTTTCGTTTGAAATTGTATAATATTTAAGGAACTTAGTCCTAAGGTTAAAATTTTGTCGGTATTCTTTGCAAACATAGTTTAGTCTAAGGCTTTAAATGATTTACTAAAATAGAAGCATTCTTAATGTAAAAAATCTTATAATCGAAAATTTATTTGGACAAAAGGCAGGCGGTTTTTATCACACACATTTTCACATAACCGACAAATAAAGATAAAAATACACGTGGATACCCTAGAACCTGTAACAGCAATTATTCTCAAGAATTAAGTTTGAGAATTGCATAATTATCAAACTGCTGCGGCTGGATTATTCGCCTATTAAATGCCTTTTGTAGGTTAGAAGTTTTCTTTGATGAGTTTTTTTGAAGCGATTATGGAAAAGATCTAACACAACTGTATGTTCCTTTCTCAATGTGGAAAGTGTTACTTTATAAGATGTTTTCATTGCAAAAATGATTCACACAAATAATTCTCCTAATAATCAGATAATAATGTTCATTCTCGTAAGCTCCACAAAACTTAAATAAAATCATTCAAGTAAAATTGCATTTTGCAAGTGTATCATAATTTTATTTTTTTTTATTCATTGCTTAGAAAAGTATGTCAGCGATAAGGGAACTATCGCGAAAGCTGATCACTAGAAATCATAAAAAACGTATTGCTGCGGAAGCGATGAGCATTGTAGCGTAAAATTGTATGAGGCAAATGATTAAAGCGATGTCCGTAGATGGTATAAACGGTGGGGAAAACGATTATGGTGTGTAGTGTGGTTGGTTAGATGTATGATGTGGTATGGTTGTGTTTGTTGCGTGTTGTGATGCTGTAAGTAGTGTGATGAATGCTGTGTTGTGTCAAGAGTGTTGTGTTGAGGGGCGAGATGCCTTGAAGTCGCATAAACAAAAAAATGTAATTTGCTATCAAAATATTAACACCTACATGTAAAGTACAGGGCCAATCGTTATGGACAACAGAAATAAAAATGTTAATTTTTGTTCATTATCTGTCAGCGCAGAGGCTTAGAGTCGCTTTGATAGTTGATCATAATTGTATGCTAGTGCAACGACCAAATTGTTTACGAATTATGCCTACTTTTTTCCTTATTATACTTTTTCTAGGTTTTCGCCAAAGTTTTCTTACAAACATCAAGTCCAGCCGATCGTATGAATAAGCCAAACATGTCGTCGACAACGCCTTTAAAAGTTTGATTGTATATTCTACGAAGACTTTGTCACCTAATGAGTAAAGAATATAGCGAGGATGATATATGAACACTCAGTGCATAAGAACAATTTTTAATTCATTTTTTTTCACCGCTCACTGCACATTCGGTCATGCAGGCAGGTTAAGTTTCTCTCGATAGCACCTCCCTCTGTGTATATAATAAATGTTTTTCAAAGAAGATCAATCGAATTGTTGGTTATGAAGAAAAGAAAAAGACAGGGAAACAAACAAAGTTATAAACCGAGCATTTTTTTATTGAAAATAAAGATATGAAATATTTTGAGACAAGTTGGATTGCGTTGAATTGAATTTTTTCCCTATCTGATTAGCTCAGAAAGGCTGAACATATTCGTCCCATATATTATTCACATATTGCAACATATTTATATGGGGTTGCAAGTTGCTGATGGATTGATGATGAACGTTGCTTATAATCAATCGCCGCATTTCAGCAAACAAATTACTGTGATTTCTTAATAAGAATTTGCAGGTCGGTACAATATTATCCAATGCGATGATCCGCCAATTTTCTTTGACTCCCACATGTTTCATGAAAGACGCTATGTCTGTCGCCCGATCTACCGTTGACGTGATACGTTCATCAGATGAAAAATGCGAAGTCGTGTCAACAGAGCTCGAAACTTTTTTAGAAGAAGCGCCCACACTTGCACTAAATACACTATATGCCGCACCCAACTTTGTTTCTAAAGCTTCCAGTTCCTTCCTCTCATTCGAGGCACTCGATTCACGCAATGATTTGACGACGTCCAGTCGTCCTCCAAGAGTAAATTGATTCGTTACGTACCATCCATAACGATTCAATAACCCGACGACAAGTTTCGTACGATCGTACGATGATAAGTTTTTGTCGTCAACGATGGAATAAAGTTTCTCAACGAATGACGGGTCCACATCTATTTTACTTTCGTCCACATACAATCCTGTTTTCTTGTTTAATAGTGAGACGACTGCATTCCGTGTTTTCATTGAATTTTTCGACGTGGAACTTTTTTCTTTTGAATATTCCGCCTTCACTGATATGATGTATGCTGATATTTCAGCGGAAAATCCATTTTGATTGGAAGCTGTCGATTCTGTGGTGTGAACCGTTTCGATAATGTGCTTTTCGAACACGACGCTTGGCGTTGGCGGATCTTCAACTGGCTGATAGGTCTTGTCAAAGATGACTGGCGACAAGGTGCCCATTTTGAAGAGACCCGTGTGATTGTCGATGACAAGACCTCTCGAAAATCTTCTCACTAATGCTTGGCGCGGAGTCAGTTCCACTCCTACAAATAATGTGTATAGTCGATCAGCTTTCGATACATCATACGATACATCGATTGCTTGACACAATGGTGTCGAAAGAGGTATAGTGGTAAAAGGCGAGACATCTTTAGGTGGATTCGAAGATCGTACGGATGCAGTATGTGAACTCAAGGAGATGTGTTGAACATTTTCCAAGTAATCGAGAAATTCACCGACAGTTTGATTTTCGAATTCATTGACTTTAAAATAAAGAGCCGATTTTATTTGGACATCTTCCAAATCGAAAATCGAGAGTTTGATTATTTGCGACGTAATGACGGAACAATGCCCAGGAATTGGAACAGTTGGAGGAGTTGAAACAGTCGCCGTATCTGTAACGAAAAAGAATTTTGAATATATCTATGTGTATATCAATTTGATTCAATCTATGTGTGTATCAATAAAAAAACGTGGTATTTTTTCAACATTTCCGCATTAATGAGAAACAATCGAAAATTCTTTTCAAAATTCGAAAATACTTTTTAATCGTTTCAATAACAAAAAAGCTAACAAATTTATATCGACGGTGATAATATAATGATTTGAAAAATCAGAATCCTTATTTGACATAGATTATCTTGTGGAAGATCTTTTCTTGCAAATCAAAGTAAACCTTCAGACATTTTTCTTAGGATTTTTTGTTCTCAAGGTTTGTTGAGAAATAACACACTTGTCTTCACTGGTCAAAAATATTTGTTTCCTTCCAAATAAATTTTTAAACAAAATTTTAAAATTTATGCAGCATTGACGTCAGACATATTTTTCTCCCATTCGATTTTTTTCTCAAGTTTGTATAAAAGCAAACTTGAGAGGTTTTGTAGCACAAATGTTTAAAATTTAATATTCAATTAATTCCGAATTCATGGTCTTTTTTGTATTTCAAAACTCAATTTTACTTTGATATAATAACCATCTACGACAACAGTAATCAATATCAATAACATAAATATGAACACTTTCCTTCAAAAGAAAACAAAAACACCAGGAATACAAAGGATAACTTCAAGAACAACATTTTTATATCAAGTTTTTTCTGCACTAACTCTCGAATACAAGTCAAGTCGTTTGACGAAGCGATACTGAGCTCCGCTAAGCAAACGTTTGGCTATTTAAACTATTCCGATTTGTGTGATTATATTCAGATGATTTGTGCAAAAGTATTCAAATGATTTCGAAAAATAACAACGCGATATTCGTAATCAGCCACGCTCTGTGCGAGTGTACAATCAGTTCATATGAAAACAGAATTCTGAATAAAAAATTTTACGCTTTAAAAGGAATCAAATTCTAACAAAAACAGAGAAAACACTTAGCAAGAACACATTTAAAGCAAAAAATATATTACAAATACATAACTTGGAAAAATTATCAGCAGAAACTCACATCTTGTGTGTCCGTGTATAGCATGGAGAGTATTGCTTTCTAGTTATAAAATGGAGACACGGTGATCATGTTGTCAGTTTCGATTTAGAATTCTATCAATCAAGTTACACTTGAATCGTTTACAATGCAAATCAACTTTGCGTTACTATTTCTCATGTTATTGACATTTGTTGTCAATTATTCTTGTGCGTCTGTCGTAATTTGTTTCGTAAGAAATGGTTTACACGTAAACAGGACTTTTAACTCCGAAGACGTTAAGTATTCAACTGCACGTGTAAGTCTGGAACTGACAGAGGACGACATTTTTATGGACAACAACCGTCCCATTGAGCGAAGACAAGAAAAAAAGATGTTAGTGAGTGATTCAGAGTGTAATGAAATTATCAGTCAAAGTGCAAAGTCTTCCATAGAAGTTTGCATTGTAAATGATCAATGCAAAACCTTTGACTTGGAAAACAACGCAAATGTCAAGACCGTGCGCGATAAGTTGCTCGCTTCATTGCCAGAATATTACCGCGACGAAAGATGTGCTGATATTGTTTTTGTAAATGACAAAAGGCAAGTGATCCAGAGTACAGACGAAGCAGAGGTGCCATATCGAAGTATTGTGAAAAACGGTAGAATCGAAGCATACAATAAATTCATCGACAATACGACCGAATTAGATATCACATGGCTTTTGTACAATCATCGAGTGAAAGTGAACATGCTCATGTCATTGAGTAGTTTGCGATATTGGATAACGAAACCAAATGCTTGTCCTAATTTAAAAAGTAAACTGAATTTACCCGACAAGGCATTGTTTCCAAATGCTATCGACGATTTAGCCCAAAATTGGTTAGCTAGAGACAAACGCGCGCAACTCGATCAAGTAAGAAGCCGTAACGTGGTGAGTACTCAATTGGTTGCACCATACGCCCATGAGGAATCGTTGTCTATAAAATCGTATGCTTATAAGACTGATAAATCGAAAATCCCAAGATTATACTACGTTGACGTGAACGAAAGAGATAAAGTAGCTTTTACCGGATCGCGAACTGATGAATTTGAGGATAATCACTTAACGCTAAAAATATTATCTCGGTCGCCAAAAGACAAGATACTTTTACCGTTAAAAGATGTCCGGTCAACAAATAATCGAGCTGTATCCTGGACTAACGTCGTCATAGCAACAAATAATACTGCTGTTACTTTGACCGCCACATGGAACCATCATCAACCCGGTTACGCATACGATTGTGCTTTATTCGAATTACGTGCAAACCATGAAAGGCATTATTTATTAGCCTATTTTTCCGAAAATGAGGTCTGCGAATTCAAATATATTGCTGATAACAATACTCTTTATGATTTGTTGTTCAACAAAGAAGAACTCATAGAAAATGGGCAAGATCTCTCGAAATTCCGATACGAACTAGGAGTGTCTATGTATCCTAGTCGTGCTGGTAAATGGAGCTGTGATAAACGTAGAAAGAGAGACACACAATCTACTGCCAATACTGACATACTTCACGATCAGATAACAATGGGCGGAGGAGGGAAAGGTAATGTTACGAGCAAGCAATTTTCAAAGAGACGTTGCGCGTCATACGATGAAGAATACAGAATGGAGAATAAACGTTCATTGTATTTCAACGTTTTTATTTTTAAATCAAAAGAGATTGCTGAGAAAATTATTGAAGATGTTGCCACACTTTGAAAAATATTTCGAATACTTTTCTCCATAAGTGTCATTTGTTGCTATTTTTACATTGAATATTAAAACTTATCACGAACAACATTCAAATTTTGAAGAAATTGTTATCAGAGACTAAAAACAAAAACTTGAAAGAATTTTTCAGCGATATAAAATATCTTAACGGTTTTTTGTCAACCGTTCTGCATTGGAACATAATTAGTGAAATTTGCAGTTCGATTGAATTTCGTATTTTCAAACTTGCACACATGATTATTGCAAGTTGTCTCGTTAATTTATTTGATAAGCAAAAAGTATTTTTTATATTATGTACTTTGTGCGCTAAATATTTATATTTTTTATTTTTCTTCAAAAGAGCTAACAAAACAATGCAATTCTACCGCAGTAACCCATTTAGGGACTGTGTAATTTCTTTTTAATATATGTATTCATTTCACAGCTGTTTTCTTAACGTTACTACTTTTTGCATTTATCAGACCCATTTCAAAATGGTTCACAACAAATTAAATATGTATACACACTAGCCTTTTGCCCGTGGCTTCGCCCGTAGTGGAGCCATTAAATAAGTATGAGACATAAATGGTAAGGGTATAATAATAGAAATGAGTCAATATGATAACTAATTTTTATTGCTTGGCTGAGATCAACAATTTTTAAAAATTACTACATACAATGAAGTTGCAACAACTTAAAATATGCCTATTGAAATGCAACAGCAAATGTTAAAATATATTTCACAGTAACAAAAATAAATAAAAAAATAAAATACAAAGTATTTATCTGGGATATATTTGTAGACAATGTTATATGTTTTCCCGTCGGTTGCAAATATATGTAAATTCTGGGCATTAGATACACGTGAACAGGCTACATAAAGTTGACCATGAGGGAAACATGAGTTTTCTAAATGCACTCCTGCCACCTGTAACGTTTGTTCTTGTGCCTTGTTTATAGTAACAGCAAAGCTAAGCTTGACGGGAAACTGAACCCTTTTAAATTGGAATGGAAGGTCAGTGGGAATAATTGGTATCCGAGGTATTACAACAATTATGTTCTGCCCCAATTTTGCTATTCGAAGCTTTGTTCCATTACATAGCCGTGCTATCATTCCTTGGTGCTAATATTGCTGTTGCACAAAACCACTGATCACTACACAAATTTTGTTGCAATTCAGGAAAAACATTAGCAATGAGATCCACATTATTTTCTACTAAATTACAAAATTCTCTTGACAGTAATATGTAGCCTTCAGCGTCAACTACTCTCTAATCTAAACACTTATCACCAATTTTCAACAACATTTCTGCGCAAAGTCCTGAATCCACGCCATTATGAAGATGCATTCTCATATTCGTTTTCACACGGAGTTTTTCAACTGTCGACCATAAGCTCGATGATTTAATGCACGCTTGAATTTCACCTGCTGGTGTCCCACTCTGAATCACTGGGAGGGTTTGACAGAAATCACCAGCCAATAAAACGACCATGTCTCCCATTATATCTGTACTATCTCGCAAGTCCTCGAGAGTCCGGTTTAAAGCTTCTAAAGCTTTCTTGTGAGACATTGTGCTTTCATCCCACATTAAAAGCTAGCATTCTCGCAGCATCCTACCTCGTGAAATATTTTTACTAAAATGATGGGCAGATGGGCGAATCTTCCTGTGCCAAATTCAATGGTAATTTTAAAACGGAATGTGCCGTACGACCGCCGTTTAATAGCGTCGCGGCAATCCTGACGCAGCTACAGCAACTGCGATTTTTTTGGTCTTTTCTGACGGACATTAATAATAAGTTAAGCAAAAACGTTTTTCCAGTTCCTCCTGGTGCGTCGAGAAGAGAGTCCACCACTGCCGCAGCCTATTTTACGTAAGACTTGATGGAAAATATGATTTTGCTCAGGAAGCAATTGAGGGACTAATTGTGTCACTTGATTTTGCAGTGCTATGAAATCATAATCTAGCTCTCGTGCAATTTCATTATCGAAATCATCCATATTGTCTCGTCGAGGGCTCAACATTCCAAAATCATCTAATTTTTTTCCAACCATCGTAAAAACCTTGTTGTCGATTATAACTAGGGTTTTATTGTAGACATGTTAATTGAAAATAATATCTGTGTGTACTTGCTGCAGTTGATGTGAAACACATATGTTCAGCCCTGTATTCTTTGTACTTATTTCAAAGAGTTTGAGGGTTAGAAAGACCACAAGAAGATAAAAGCGTAGCGTAAAGTTACCTGATTTTATCTGGCGATCGGCATTGTACAGCTTCCTCCATAGTTTCGTCCCAATGATTGTCATTTTCTAACAGTCGCCGAGCTTCACATGCTTCTCGGTATGTTTGCCATTCCTGACCATTGACAATTTGAAGTTCTGTAAAGCTAATTGGACCGCTAACATGATGCAACAACATGCGCAGACAAAATCATTCAAAATTCGTAACATGTACGGTATAGACACGACCAAGATAGGTGTACTGCAAGATGTGTAACAGTGGGATATCTTTCATGTGATGGAAAGCCAAGAAGCCGCCATGCTGCTTCATTGCTACTGACATATCTTCCTGCTTGATAAGTTTGTATTTCATTGAGGGCCTGTACAGCACCTTCATTACGCAGATTGAAGATCGCCTGATCGCTTCCTTTATTGATATACTTGCAAATATATTTAATTGCACACACAGAATTGCAAGCTTCAACATTAATGTGGGCGTTGAATAATTTACACAAAATCGGGGAATAGGGCACTACCCAGCTATTATCAAAGCTCTTTATTTCCCCATTGCGAGTACGAATGTTAACTTGTCTACCACCATCAGCAGGCGCCCTACGTCTGTGTAACGGGCAGCCCTTATCATTGTGAGCTGTTTCTTTAATCATTTCTCGAGGATAATTTTGTACACTTGCCATTTCGCGTGCAAGGTGATGCTGGAGCTCCAAAGGAACGGTGTATCATATTTGTAATAACCGTGTCATACAGATTTTTATATTCTTCTGGATCTGGAATTTCAGCGATAATTATGCTGTCAATTTGAGCAGGAAGTAGCTTCTGCTTTAGCCAAATTAATATGTGCACATGTGGTAGACCTTGTTTCTGCCATTCAATGGAGTACATATGGCACTGGACATCTCCAAATATTTTTCCTTTTGTTACAACGTTCATTAACTTTAGGACCTTTAATTGAAACACGCGAGCAACTACAAGTATGTCATGTCGATCAGTGGCCTTTTGCCCAGACATAAGCTCTTGAGTTATATCCTGCCACGAAGGATTACAGGTAAAAGTTGCGAAAAGATCAGGTCTTCCGTAAGTTCGTACATAAGAAAATGCGTCTTGCGTGTACTCATGGAGATAACGGGGACTGTTTACAAAAGTGGACGGCAAAATAACCATTTTGCCAATGTCGTTAGGTCTGAAATTATTGTCTGCGCTAATCGCATCTTGTAAATGTATGTAATTTTCAGCTCGTAATTTTTTCTGGTTCAGAGAAATGTAACGAAGACGTTCGCTCTCTACTTTAATATACATATCTACCAAGAATTGATGAAAAAGTTGACTTGTACGCAGAAGAAGGTTGAAGTCATGCTCTCGAAGCATCAAAGTCCACGCAGGAAACTTTTTTTATTTGGAATTGGTTCTTCCGTTGTTGAATTAATGACTGGAATATAAAATGATATCCAGATTCTAATTTACTGAAAGTTAATGGGTACTGCAAAGCATCATAGAGTCTACGAGTATCGGCTACACGCTTTAGCGTATTGTCATGTGCCTGTAGTACACTATGTCTTGTGGTGAGCACGGGTCCACAGCAACCAAAACAACAACTTCATTGACCATCGGCGCATTATAACGCCTTTCATGTTCGCCACGTGGAGTTCGATCAGCGTGAGTGATATCTTTGTAGTTGTCTGAAGGCCAGTTGTCTATCGCACTTTTAAAGATTTGTATCAAGACATTGTGGCTGTGTAATATTCGTTGCATTTTCAATACCGTTTCTCTTTCTACTCCTCCAATATATTGGCAACGACGATTTATTTCATTTTGTTCATCACCTATAAAGTATACCTGCAGAAATTTATATCATCTTCTGGAAATAGTGATCCAATTTGATGATATATCTGTCCTTGTACAGTAAAAGTGTGTGAAAACCCTGGCATTCTTATCACTTTATCAACTCCAAAGGATGTCATTTGAAAGCAAAAGTTATACTTTCTTATTTCTCTTACTTGAAGAGGCATTTCAGCTGCTCTCAAAACCCTTTGTCGCTCTGCTTGTTGTTGTCTTCTCGGCTCTGCGTGAGCCGAAGTTTCTTGATTTCGTGCAACTTTTGCGGCACGGGCCGGCGATGAATTTTTGGATAGGCCAGATTTCCGCTTCCGAGGCATTTTCAAACAAAAGATCTAAAATAATTAAGTGACAGCTAACCACAAAACTAACGGATTACCTCAAAAATTTAAATAGTTTTATACTGCATGTAATAACAGAAGAAAATAACAATAAATATAGAAAAATTAGAAACAGTTGGAACTATATTCAATTGAATTTGATATTATTACCGCCGGTAACATAGTGGGATGGTCTTACAGTATTCAGAGTTGGAACTTCATAACTGTAATGCTAGATGGCGTTGAAGAAGCTAACTGTGACGATTGTTTGACAAACAATTTTTTTATCTTTCGTGAAAAAAATTTTTTTTTTTTTTAATAAAGTACCCTATGTTACTTCTAATAGCTTCAAACGCATATGTACAAAGTTTCATAATTATCGGTTAAGTAGTTTTTGCGTGAAAATGTAACAAACAAACTTTCATTCGCATTTATAATATTAATATGATATGAAGTAGGGATTACTAACAATATAATAAATAAATAAATGAGTATAAAAATAGATTCATAAATTTTTTCCAATAAATCAACTTTTACATTCAAACTTTACACACTTAATGAAACATGAATGAATAAAAAGTGAAAAAATAGAATATTTGCATATCAAATGTATTTGTTGCATTTAGCTTCACTGGGTATGTGGGGGGTATACTTACGCTGACTTCGATATTTTTGCAACTTCAAGATATTCACACAATTCTTTATTTTTATTACACTGTTCACTGTTGCTGCTCCTGCACACCTACACAAGCGACTGGCAGGGGATTCCAAATTTTGACCAGAACTGGGTGGTGAAAACGATTATGGTATGTAGTGTGGTTGGTTAGATGTACTGTATGATGTGGTATGGATGTGTTTGTTGCGTGGGATTGCGTGGTGTGATGCTGTAAGTTGTGTGATGAGTGTTGTGTTGAGGGGCGAGATGCCATGAAGTCGCATAAACCAAATAGATGTAAATTGCTATCAAAATATTAACTCCTACGTCTAAAGTACAGTGCCAATCATTATGGAAAATAGAAATAAAAGTGCTAAATTTTCTTCATTATCTGTCAACGCAGAGGCTTGGAGTCGCTTTGATAGTTGATCATAATTGTATGCTAGTGCAAAGACCAAATTGTTTATGAATTATGCCTACTTTTTTCATTACTATACTTTTTCTACTTTTTCTTCAAACTATTCCTACAAACATCAAGTCCAGCCGATCGTATGAATAAGCCAAACATGCCGTCGACAACGCCTTTAAAAATTTGATTGTATATTCTATGAAGAGTTTGTCACCTAATAAGTAAAGCATATAGTGAGAATGATATATGATCACTCGGTGCGTAAGAACAATTTTTTAATTCATTTTTTTTTTTCACCGCTCACTGCTCATTCGGTTATGCAGGCAGGTTTCTGTCGATAGCACCTCCCTCTGTGTATATAATAAATATTTTTCAAAGAAGATCAATCAAACTGTTGGTTATGAAGAAAAGAAAAAGACAGGGAAACAAACAAAGTTATAAACCGAGCATTCTTTTATTGAGAATAAAGATATGAAATATTTTGAGACAAGTCGGATTGCGTTGAATTGGATTTTTTCCCTATCTGATTCGCTCAGAAAGGCTGAACATATTCGTCCCATATATTATTCACATATTGCAACATATTTATATGGGGTTGCAATTTGCTGATGGATTGATGATGGACGTTGCTTATGATCAATCGCCGCATTTCAGCAAACAAATTACTGTGATTACTTAATAAGAATTTGCAGGTCGGTACAATATTATCCAATGCGATGATACGCCAATTTTCTTTGATTTCCACATGTTCCATGAAAGACGCTATGTCTGTCGCCCGATCTACCGTTGACGTGATACGTTCATCAGATGAGAAATGCGAAGTCGTGTCAACAGAGCTCGAACCTTTTTTAGAAGAAGCGCCCACACTTGCACTAAATACACTATATGCCGCACCCAACTTTGTTTCTAAAGCTTCCAGTTCTTTTACCTCATTCGAGGCACTCGATACATGCAATGATTTGACGACGTCCAGTCGTCCTCCAAGAGTAAATTGATTCGTTACGTACCATCCGTAACGGTTCAATAACCCGACGACAAGTTTCGTACGATCGTACGATGATAAGTTTTTGTCGTCAACGATGGAATAAAGTTTCTCGACGAATGACGAGTCCACATCTATTTTAATTTCGTCCACATACAATCCTGTTTTCTTGTTTAATAGTGAGACGACGGCATTCCGTGTTTTCATTGAATTTTTCGACGAGGAACTTTTTTCTTTTAAATATTCCGCCTTCACTGATATGATGTATGCTGATATTTCAGCGGAAAATCCATTTTGACTGGATGCTGTCGATTCTTTGGTATGAACTGTTTCGATAATGTGCTTTTCGATCACCACGCTTGGCGTTGGAGGATCTTCAACTGGCTGATAGGTCTTGTCGAAGATGACTGGCGACAAGGTGCCCATTTTGAAGAGACCCGTGTGATTGTCGATGACAAGACCTCTCGAAAATCTTCTCACTAATGCTTGGCGCGGAGTCAGTTCCACTCCTACAAATAATGTGTATAGTCGATCAGCGTTCGATACATCATATGATACATCGATTGCTTGACACAATGGTGTCGATAGAGGTATAGTGGTAAAAGGCGAGACATCTTTAGGTGGATTCAAAGATCTTACGGACGCAGTGTGTGAACTCAAGGAGATATGTTGTACATTTTCCAAGTAATTGAGAAGTTGACCGACAGTTTGATTTTCGAATTCACTGACTTTCAAATAAAGAGCCGATTTTATTTGCACATCTTCCAAATCGAAAATCGAGAGTTTGATTATTTGCGACGTAATGACCGAACAATGCCCAGGAATTGGAATAGTTGGAGCAGTTGGAACTGTCGCCGTATCTGTAACGAAAAAGGATTTTGAATATATCTATGTGTATATCAATTTGATTCAATCTATGTGTGTATCAATAAAAAAACGTGGTATTTTTTCAACATTTCCGCATTAATGAGAAACAATCGAAAATTCTTTTCAAAATTCGAAAATTCTTTTTAATCGTTTCAATAACAAAAAAGCTAACAAATTTATATCGACGGTGATAATATAATGATTTGAAAAATCAGAATCCTTATTTGACATAGATTATCTTGTGGAAGATCTTTTCTTGCAAATCAAAGAAAACCTTCAGACACTTTTCTAAGAATTTTTTGTTCTCAAGGTAACTTTTCTGTTTGTTAAGAAATAACACACTTGTCTTCACTGGTCAAAAATATTTGTTTCCTTCCAAATAAATTGTCAAACAAAATTTTGAAATTTTATATAGTATTGACGTCAGACAATAATTTTTTTCAAGTTTGTATAAAAGCAAACTTGAGAGGTTTTGTAGCACAAATGTTTAAAATTTAATATTCAATTAATTCCGAATTCATGGTCTTTTTTGTATTTCAAAACTCAATTTTACTTTGATATAATAACCATCTACGACAACAGTAATCAATATCAATAACATAAATATGAACACTTTCCTTCAAAAGAAAACAAAAACACCAGGAATACAAAGGATAACTTTATGAACGACATTTTTATATCAAGTTTTTGCCTGCACTAATTCTCGAATACAAGTCCATTCGTTTGACAAAGCGATACTGAGCTCCGTTAAGCAAACGTTTGGCTATTTAAACTATTCCGATTTGTGTGATTATATTCAGATGATTTGTGCAAAAGTATTAAAATGATTGTGAAAAATACCAACGCGATATTCGTAATCAGCCACGTTCTGCGGGAGTGTACAATCAGTTCATATGAAAATAGAATTCTGAATAAAAAATTCAACGCTTTAGAAAACTCAAAGTTTACTAAAAACAGAGAAAGCACTTAGCAAGAACTCATTAAAAGCAAAAAATATATTACAAATACATAACTTGGAAAAATTATCAGCAGAAACTCACATCTTGTGTGTCCGTGTATAGCATGGAGAGTATCGCTTTCTGCTTATAAATTGGAGACACGGTGATCATGTTGGCAGTTTCGATTTAAAATTCTATCAATCAAGTTACACTTGAATCGTTTACAATGCAAATCAACTTTGCGTTACCATCTCTCATGTTATGGACATTTGTTGTCAATTATTCTTGTGCGTCCGTCCTAATTTGTTTCGTAAGAAATGGTGTAAACGTAAACAGGACTTTTGACTCCGGAATTGTTACGTATGCCGCTGCACGAGAAAGTCTGGAACTGACAGATGACGACATTTTTATGGACAGCAACCGTGCCATTGAGCGAAGACAAGAACCAAGGATGATAGTGAGTGATAAAGAGTGTAATGGAATTATCAGTCAAAGTGCAAAGTCTTCCATAGAAGTTTGCATTGTAAATGATCAATGCAAAACATTTGACTTGGAAAACAACGCAAAGGTCAAGACCTTGCGCAATAAGTTGCTCGCTTCATTGCCAGAATATTACCGCGACGAAAAATGTGCCGATATTGTTTTTATAAATAACAAAGGGCAAGTAATCCAGAGTGAAGACGAAATAGAGGTGTCATATTTAAGTATTGTGAAAAACGGTAGAATCGAAGCATATAATAAATTCATCGACAATACGACCGAATTAGATATCACATGGCTTTTGTACAATCATCGAGTGAAAGTGAACATGCTCATGTCATTGAGTAGTTTGCGATATTGGATAACGAAACCAAATGCTTGTCCTAATTTAAAAAGTAAACTGAATTTACCCGACAAGGCATTGTTTCCAAATGCTATCGACGATTTAGCACAAAATTGGTTAGCTAGAGACAAACGCGCGCAACTCGATCAAGTAACCAGCCGTAACGTGGTGAGTACTCAATTGGTTGCACCGTACGCCCATGAGGAATTATTGCCAATAAAATCGTATGCTTATAAGACTGAAAAATCGGAAATCCCAAGATTATACTACGTTAACGTGAACGAAAGAGATAAAGTAGCTTTTACTGGATCGCGAACTGATGAATTTCAGGATAATCAGTTAACGCTAAAAATATTATCTCGGTCGCCAAAAGACAAGATACTTTTACCGTTAAAAGATGTCCGATCAACAAATAATCGAGCTGTATCCTGGACTAACACCGTCATAGCAACAAATAATACTGCTGTTACTTTGCTCGTCACATGGAACAATCATCAACCGGGTTATGCATACAATTGCGAGTTATTCGATTTCCGTGCAAACCATGAAAAGCATTATTTATATGGCCATGTAACTTCAAATGGGGTTTGCGATTTCAGATATATTGATGATAACAATATTCATTATGATTTGATATTCAACAAAGAAGAACTCATAGAAAATGGGCAAGATCTCTCGAAATTCCGATACGAACTAGGTGTGTCTATGTATCCTATTCGTCCTGGTAAATGGAGCTGTCATAAACGTGGAAAGAGACAAACACAATCTATTGCCAATACTGACATACATCAAGATCAGATAACAATGGGCGGAGGAGGGAAAGGTAATGATACGAGCCATCAGTTTGTGTTAGGTTGCGCGTTACGCGATAAAAAATACGCAGAAGAGAATAAACGATCGTTGTATTTCAACGTTTTTATTTTTAAATCTCAAGAGATTGCTGAAAAAATTATTGAAGATGTTGCCACATTTTGAAAAATATATCGAATACGTTTCTCCATAAGTGTCATTTGTTGCTATTTTTATATTGAATATTAAAACTTATCACAAAAAACATTCAAATTTTGAAAAAATTTTTATCGGATACTAAAAACAGGAACTTGAAAGAGTTTTCAGTTAGCAAGTTTTATAAAATATCTTTATGGTTTTTTGTCAACCGTTCTGCATAGAAACATAGTTTGTACAGTTTGCAGTTCGATTGAATGACCTTCATGAATATGCATATTCGCATTATTTCGTTATCATTTCTATATTTGTACCAATATAATTTCTATGGCATACACATACATACTATACATATGTATATTATCTCTTTGGCACATTTGTCTGTATGTTTACGAAAACAAATGCGAGCCACATACATATGTACATACATCCATAATAACAAGTGTCGCACGCATCTTTCGCATCTCCGTTGTCACGGACAACCAATGGTCGTCACAACATTGTGTTGCTGTTAAAATCCAAGCTGTGCCGAAAAAAATAAACGAATGGACGGCGATTGTCACTGCTTCCCTTTATGCTCGAACAGCTTCGCCAACAAACTTGCGCAAATATGTATGAATGTATACATATGAGCTTACATGCATATCAACGCATGTTTTTTGCGACACAAGTGGCTATGTTGCCACTTTTGTCACTTCTTTCTTAGAACAAACACCAGAAAGATGTTCAATTTATGATTTTTAGCTTTTGCCATCGTCGCGAAAAGACGCTTGTAGGCAAAGGCATGCTCTGGGAGATGTTATGGCGTCTGTTTTTATGAATGAAGCAAGGTCGCTTGTGGAATATGCGCCTGCGTTTATGAATGAAATCGTTTTTGTTCTAAAATTTACTACATTTGGGCTTCGCCAATGTGGCTGCCTTATTCACTTGCGATGCTTCTGATATTTGACACAATTGTTGTTTTTGTAGAACAATTTTTCAATTTTTAGTTGGTGATATATTCACATGTGTACGCATATGTTTGTTTGTATGCTTGTGCATTATTTGCTCGGCAATGTATACAAATATACATATATACATATAAGTATAAATGAATGTATATGAACATGCAGATCAATACGCGCACATGGAATATATTGATAAGTGATGAAATCATGATTTGAATTTCTGAACGCGCACATGTTAAGATTAATATTATAGACGATGTATTTACATATATATTGTTGTTATAAATTAGGTTTCTATTACTAGGAAACAAGGCACAAAAAAAATATTTATTAGTATAGTACATTATGTAAAAATCAAATAAAATTATTAAATATGCAAGTCCAAGTTGACTGTAAATATACTATACATGCATTCATACAAACTTGTACTTATATTATAATTATTTGTACATGCCAATATGGAAATGCCGACGGTAAAACGCCAAAGCATACATATTTGCTTACATTGCGATTCGCTATTTGAAAGCAAAAAGTGAAGCATGAAAATATCACAATGCTGTTGTTGGGAGTATCATAAGGACCATGCGTACATATATGTATGTATTTATGTCTCATTATATTCTTGAGTATGTGAGAGAGCTGTATTTGTACACAATTTTCGCTGTTAAAAATGGAATATCAAAGGACTTATTTTTCTTCAATATTCTCTGCTTGGGCATACATTCCACGACATCATTTACCGAAAGTACCTTTATCTATTTCTGTTCATATTCCCTGTTTGAGTATGTGGAGAACTGTTTAAAGTGTTAACATTTCACAGCGTGAACTCTGTGCTTATGAGGTGAATTCCTTACTACAATTCTAACAAATGTTCGCTGTCGAACCTGCACCTTCCCTATGCTTTAAGGGGGTATTCTAGTCTAGAAATTAAAAAAAAAATAAATTTTTTTTTATATTTTAAAAGTTTAACTGTTCAAAAATATATGTACAAGAGGATTTTTCAAAATTCAAATTATTTTCGGAGGTATAGGCATTTTTCTGACTCGACATCCAAACTGGTTCGGCCGGAACGCGAAACTTTAAACTAATTTTTCTCAAAACTGACATTTCCGGAACGATATCCATGATTTCTCAAGTTCTACTGAACCGATTTACTTGAAATTTTTATCTTCTTTATAGGCGTGTCTATGGTTGGAACTAGCCCCATCCCCAAAGTTTTATTTTTATTATTTTGAAAAAATTCGAAATTGTCAGAAAAAGTGATCAAAAAAACTTTTTTTTTAGGCAGTCGTCATTTTGTGAAAATTTGTTTCCACTTTTCCGTAGTTCCAACCATTGCGACATTATTCTAGATTAATAATCTTTTTTCTTTTTGATTTCAGATAACTAGGACTGTTGAAATCGTGGGTATGATTAGGTGGAAATATTTAGAGACCCCCACTTCGTCAGCTCATAATTTTTTTGATTTTTTTTTTACTTTTTTTAGTTTTTAATTTTTTTTCTTTACTCTTCTAAAATTAACAAATAACTAATAAAATGGATAGTAAAAATATTAATTGCATTTTTTTTACGACACTTAAAAAATTACCTGAAATTCATGCTTCTAGACTAAAATACCCCCTTAAATTCTCCGGCTATGGCACCTTTAACGTTCTCTTATGTTTTTCATTTTGAAGTTTTTAATGTTTGATTATTGAGTTTTCAATATCTTTTAATGAATGTTAATAAATTGGAAAATAGGAGTATAGACGCTTGACAGTAACTGCATTAATTATATTTATTAAAGCAAGCGAATGACAGCTGGAACACTCACACGCATACACACTTATGCACGCCTTCTCTGCGACAATTTCTCGTGTCGATTATCCATGTGCGTATTTTGAAGTGTGTTGTTGTTGATCATTGTTGATCAGTTTGACATGCCGTAGTGTATCGCACCATTAATTGAATCAAATTAAATTTGCTTTCATTGACTTTCTAAAGAAGTTTCACTTCCATACAACTTTTCAAAAAAAACTTGTTTTATAAAGTTTCTATAAAAATTAGGGTCACTAAAGTTTAAAGATTTCTATTTAGCATTAAAAAAAAAAAAAATTTTCTCCAAGAAATTCGTTGCCCACTTCTTCTTCTTAACTGGCGTAGACACCGCTTACGCGATTATAGCCGAGCTTTGAATTCGACGAATAGGTGGTGCGTGTCGACTCTCCTTTCAGGGGTCTTTTCCAAAATTTGGCGCATGGTGAATATCTGGTCGGTGGTTGATTTTCCAGGTCTAAAGCCACACTGATAAGGTCCAATCATTTGTTGACGGTGATCTTTAATCCTTCACACCATACGCTCGATAGAACCTTGTATGCGATGTTGAGGAGGCTTATCCCACGGTAGTTGGCGCAGATTGTGGGGTCTCCTTTTTTATGGATTGGGCATAGCACACTTAAATTCCAATCGTTGGGCATGCTTTCGTCCGACCATATTTTGCAAAGAAGCTGACGCATGCTCCTTATCAGTTCTTTGCCGCCGTATTTGAATAGCTCGGCCGGTAGTCCATCGGCCCCCGTCGCTTTGTTGTTCTTCAGGCGGGTAATTACTATTCGAACTTCTTCATGGTCGGGCAATGGGACGTCTGCTCCATCGTCATCGAATGAGGAACCGGGTTCGCCTTCTCCTGGCGTTGTACGTTCACTGCCATTCAGCAGGCTGGAGAAGTCTACCCTCCATAATTTAAGTATGCTGTGGGCATCGGTGACTAAATCACCTTTGGGGTTCTATAAGAGTATGCTCTGGTCTTGAAACCTTCTGTAAGTCGCCGCATCTTTTCGTAGAATTTTCGAGCATTAACCCTGTCGGCCAGCTTATCAAGCTCTTCGTACTCACGCATTTCGGCCTCTTTCTTCTTCTGTCTGCAAATGCGTCTCGCTTCCCTCTTCAACTCTCGGTATCTATCCCATCCCGCACATGTTGTGGTCGATCGTAACGTTGCGAGGTAGGCAGCCTGTTTTCTCTCCGCTGCGACACGGCACTCCTCGTCGTACCAGCTGTTCTTTTGCACTTTCCGAAAACCAATGGTTTCGGTTGCAGCTGTACGTAAGGAGTTTGAAATGCCGTCCCACAGTTCCCTTATACCGAGTTGTTGACGAGTGCTCTCAGAGCAGGAGTGCAAGCCGAGTAGAAAATCGATCGGCTGTCTGTTATGATTACAGCTTCTCGACGTCGAACCTTCCTTGTGTTTTTTGGCGTACGTTTTTTGCTGCCCAGAGGCGGGTGCGAATCTTGGCTGCAACAATATAGCGGTCCGAGTCGATGTTAGGACCTCGGAACGCACGCACATCTAAAACACTGGAGACGTGTCTTCCGTCTATCACAACATGATCGATCTGGTTGGTGGTTTTTCGATCCGGAGACAGCCAGGTAGCTTGATGAATCTTCTTATGCTGGAATCTAGTACTACAGATAACCATATTTCGGGCCCCGGCGAAGTCGAACAGCCTCAACCCATTTGGGGATGTTTCCTCGTGGAGGCTGAATTTACCGACCGTAGTGCCAAAGATACCTTCTTTGCCCACCCTGGCGTTAAAGTCGTCATGCACGATTTTGACATTGTGGCGGGGGCATCTCTCATAAGCGCGCTCCAAGCACTCAAACAAGGCATCTTTGGTCACATTGTCCTTCTCTTCCGTCGGGGCGTGGGCACAAATCAGCGATATGTTGAAGAACATCGCTTTGATGCGGATTGTGGCTAGACGTTCATTCTCCGGAGTGAATGAAAGTAATCGGCGACGGAGTTTCTCTCCCACCACGAATCTCACACCAAACTTGCGCTCCTTTATATGGCCATTGGCCACTGTAGTAAATGCCAAAAGGACCTACTTGTCTCTGTCCTTGTCCCGTCCATCGCATTTCTTGGACGGCGGTGATGTCAGCCAGCTGGGCAGCGGCACCTTCCCAATTAAGGGACCGGACATTCCAGGTGCATGCCCTCAAATCATAGTCTCTAATTGTTTGCCATGGCAGTTATCAAAGGGGCGTCTCTCATCCGAGGCTTGTTGTTCCTTTTCATTGGTTGTTTTTTTTTTTTTAAGTGACGGGTCCCAAACCCAGCGCACAACCCTGCGGAGGGGATATTTCGCCTTCTCACTTTAGCTCGCCTTCAAACGGATGTTCTTAGGCTACCCAGAGGATACTTGGTCAAAGACCGGAAGTCGTGAGCTGCTTGAGTCAGATGTAAAGGAACCGTTTCTGGCCACTCCCAAGTGAATGGCGATCAGAGAACTTTCCTCACTTGCGTGAACTTCTACACATGACTCCATCCTCCACCTTCGTTGCCCACTCATACCAATTTTTCGTTTATTAGAGTTAGAGCTATTTAAAGCTGCTACGGCCACTGGATGCGACTTCATGTCTACTGGCAAGCCGACTTACTGGCCTTCCGACGCAAAGAAATTACCTGACTTGATCGACTTTTTCATCACTCGACAAATATCCAAGACATTCATTACTATCGAAAATGGATTGGACCTTAATTCGGACCACTCGCCAGTTTATCTAATCCTAAATGGCCATCTAAAAGAACTCGACATGCCGCCTTATCTTTTTAATAGACATGCGGATTGGGAGTATTTCAAAGTGATGCTCGACAAAAATATTGATTTTGATGTAAATATAACAACTCAAGATATGTTAGAAGAAGAAGTTCATACATTTACGAAAGCTATACAGGAATCGGCTTGGAAAAGTACTCCCCTTCCTAAACAAAAAAATTTGTATATTAAATATCCATCGGACATTTTAGATCTCATAAAGAAAAAGAGAAAACTACGCAAAAAATGGCAAAACACGCGATTTCCCCAATATAAAACAGAACTGAACAATTTAACCAAGGTTCTCAGTACTAAAATAAAGTTATTCACGAATCAAAGTATTTCTAATTATATTGAGAAATTAACGCCAAACAAACAATCCGATTATTCCCTTTGGAAAGCAGTAAAAAATGCTAGGAAACCAATATTGTCAAATGCCAAACGGTTCCTGGGCCAAAAGCGACGAAGAAAAAGCGGAAGTTTTCTCAGAAAAACTCACTAAAACGTTTAGTCCTACTCTGCTCCATGGAACATTACCTTAGATGGAAGGCTCGCAATGCGTAAGAGAAATCCAACCAGCAACAATTGAAGAAGTGGAAAATATAATTAAAAGTAGATTTAAATCAAGAAAAGCTCCCGGCTTCGACTTGGTGACAGCTGAGGTACTGAAAAATTTAACGCGGAAAGCATTAGAAAAACTGACATCGATAGTAAACGCTTGCTTAAATCTCAGATACGTTCCATTGTCATGGAAGGTATCTGAAATCATTATGGTACAAAAACCAGGGAAAAGCGCACAGGAAGCATCATCATATCGTCCAATCTCACTGTTGCCTATTTTGTCCAAACTACTTGAAGTTGTAATTATAAAAAGACTTCAGAACATAATTGAAGAAAAGGACCTTATACCAGTTCATCAATTTGGATTTAGATCGCAACATTCTACAATCGGTCAAGTTCATCGAATAACAGATATAATTGAGGATGCGATGGAAAAAAAGCAAATTTGCACAGCTGTTTTTCTTGACGTATCCCAGGCGTTTGATAGAGAATGGCATCATGGCTTACTCCATAAATTAAGACTTCTCTTCCCACAGCATCTAACTGAGCTACTTGCCTCTTACCTGAGCCACCGCTACTTCAGAATCAAGCAGGGACAATCATATACTATGTTGCAGCCAATAAAAACAGGTGTACCCCAAGAAAGCGTCCTGGGACCACTCTTATACATTTTGTTTACTAGTGATATGCCTACGCCGCCAAACAGCACAATCGCCACATTTGCAGATGATACCTGCATAATTACTACCGGTAAAAATGTAATAGAGTCGTCGAACAGAATGCAGTCTTCAATCAACCTAATTGTAGAATGGACACAAAAATGGTATATTACTCTCAACGAGTTGAAGTCTATACATATAAACTTCACTAACAAAACGGATACGTATGTCCCCTTATATATTGAGAATGAAGTAATTCCGTACTCCACCTCGGCGAAAAATCTTGGTTTGACGGTGGATGCAAAGTTAAAGTGGAGGGAGCATATACAAAGAACAGCTGCAGAGCTTAAACTAAAATACAACAAAATAAATTGGTTAATCGGTAAGAAATCACCCCTAACAACCTCAAATAAAATTTTAGTCTACAATCAAACGTTGAAGCCTATTTGGACATACGGAATTCAGCTATGGGGATGCGCTGCACCGTTATACATCGAAATGACGCAAAGATTCCAAAATAAAGTTCTTCGAAAAATTGTAAATGCCCCGTGGTAAGTACGGAACTCAGATCTACATCGTGATCTTCACATAAAAACCGTTCGGGAAGTCATTCGCGAAACGGCATCGAAACATGCCACAAGGCTGCAAAACCACGTAAACGCTGAAGCCCGACAACTAGGTGAGGCCAGAAATAGCAGGTGCAGATTGAAAAGAACAACGTTCCATGACCTTCTAATAAGCAAATAGCAAATATTATAATATTTAGTTTTTAATACAAAGTTTAGTTTTGAAAAAGCTTCTAAATAGAGCTTTTGTTGTTTTACCTTATAAGTTATGAAAAATATTGCTTGTTAGTACACTTGTCACTAGTTGCAATTCGAATGAAATGTAAATCCATATCTTGTTACGTTTCAATAAAAAAACAAAAAAAAAAAAAAAAAAAAAAAATTAGAGTTCTCTGCAAACTTGCTCGATGTGCATGCCTTTTTACGCAACCCCCGATTCCATCACAAGCCCCCTTCCCATAACATGTGTCAAAAAATGCCATTCAGCTTGTACATAACTTAAAATCTTCTTCATGATTCAACAATTCTCCTACATTGAATCTGTTTTGTACTTAGATTCAGCTCCGTCAGAGAAATAATATAATTTTCCGATATTTTGTGCCCCAAATTTGTTTTTTCTCAAAGCTTCATGTCCGAGTGTAATTTCATTTCGATTGTTATCGAAAATCTACCTTAACGATCAATTTTTTGTATGCGGAATAAACTCTCTCTCTCCCTTCAGTTACAAGTTTTATACTTTATTTTTAAGTCTTGAAAACTGTTACTTTCATGTGACATTCTATATTCAAAGTGTGACATACTTATTTTTGTAAAATATAGTGCTGCAATACTTCATAATGGATCTGTGATCCAATATTGCAATAAGTACAGAATCAATCAATTAATCAATCAATCTCTCTCTCTCTCTCTTTATATTATCCGTTTCGACTACTGATAAATTTTACAGTTATTATAATAAGTTGCCATTAAGGTATTCAGATTGTCAACTTCTATTGCTCACCGCGCATATCCAACGAATATCCTTATTTCTGTATATATTGCAAAAGGTTGATAATTATTGAGCAGAGCGGTACTACTGTAAGAGACACACAGTTCCCTGTAGATGAAATCGTGTGTATATTGCGTACAAAACTGTAAAATATCAGTTACCCTTTAAATAGACTAAACGACGACTATACATAATGTTAATCCACAAAACATCAAGAGAACTTGCAAAGAAATTGTTACAGGATTCATTTTGAAGAATCTTTAATAAGTCGGAAAGAAATAAGTCATTGAAACCATTATTGTTATTCTCTTTATTATCATTTATTGTCAACGGAAAAAATGTCCAATACACATTTATATATAATGTGTTGTGATCCATTTTGAAATGGGTCTGATAATTGCCAAAAGTAGCAAAGTAAAGAAAACAGCCGTGAAATGAATACATATGTATAATATATTAAAAAGAAATTACACAGTGCCTATATGCGTTATTACGGTAGAATTAGATTGTTTTGATAGCTCTTTTGAAGAAAAATTAAAATATAAATATTTAGTGCACAAAATATATACATAATATAATAAATAACCTTTCAAAATGTGGCAACATCTTCAATAATTTTTTCAGCAATCTCATGTGATTTAAAAATAAAAACGTTGAAATACAATGATCGTTTATTCTCTTCTGTGTATTCTTCATCGTGTGAGCGGCACACTAACACAAATCGATAGCCCATACCATTACCCTTCCCTACTCCGCCCATTGTTATCTGATCGTGATGTATGTCAGCATTGCCAATAGATTGTGTTTGTCTCTTTCCACGTTTATCACAGCTCCGTTTACCAGGACGAATAGGAAACATAGACACACCTAGTTCGTATCGGAATTTCGAGAGATCTTGCCCATTTTCTATGAGTACTTCTCTGTTGAACAACAAATCGTAAAAAGTATAGTTATCATCAATATATCTGAAGACGCAGACCCCATCTGGGGATAAATAGCCAAATAAATAATGCCTTTCATGGGGTGCACGAAAATCGAATAACTCGCAATTGTATATATCACCGGGTTGATGATTGTTCCATGTGACGGTCAAAGTAACAGCAGTATTATTTGTTGCTATGACGACGTTAGACCAGAATTCAGCTCGATTATTTGTTGATCGGACATCTTTTAACAAAAGTATCTTGTCTTTTGGCGACCGAGATGATATTTTGAGCGTTAAGTGATTATCCTGAAATTCATCAGTTCGCGATCCGGTAAAAGCTACTTTATCTTTTTCGTTCACGTTAACGTAGAATAATCTTGGGATTTCCGATTTTTCAGTCTTATAAGCATAAGATTTTATAGGCAATAATTCCTCATGGGCGTACGGTGCAACCAATTGAGTACTCATTACGTTACGGCTGGTTACTTGATGGAGTTGCGCGCGTTTGTCTCTAGCTAACCAATTTTGGGCTAAATCGTCGATAGCATTTGGAAACAATGCCTTGTCGGGTAAATTCAGTTTACTTTTTAAATTAGGACAAGCATTTGGTTTCGTTATCCAATATCGCAAACTACTCAATGACATGAGCATGTTCACTTTCACTCGATGATTGTACAAAAGCCATGTGATATCTAATTTGGTCGTATTTTCGATGAATTTATTGTATGCTTCGATTCTACCGTTTTTCACAATATCTCGATATGGCACCTCTATTTCGTCTTCGCTCTGGATCACTTGCCCTTTGTCATTTACAAAAACAATATCAGCACATCTTTCGTCGCGGTAATATTCTGGCAATGAAGCGAGCAACTTATCGCGCAAGTTCTTGACATTTGCGTTGTTTTCCAAGTAAAATGTTTTGCATTGATCATTTACAATGCAAACTTCTATGGAAGACTTTGCACTTTGACTGATAATTCCATTACACTCTTTATCACTCACTATCATCCTTGGTTCTTGTCTTCGCTCAATGGCACGGTTGTTGTCCACAAAAATGTCGTCATCTGTCAGTTCCAGACTTTCACGTGCAGCGGCATACGTAACAATTCCGGAGTCAAAAGTCCTGTTTACGTTTAAACCATTCCTTACGAAACAAATTATGACAGACGCACAAGAATAATTGACAACAAATCTCAACAACATGAAATATAGTAACGCAAAGTTGATTTTCATGGTAAACGATTCAAGTGTAACTTGATTGATAGAATTTTAAATCGAAACTGACAACATGATCACCGTGTCTCCAATTTATAACCAGTAAGCGATACTCTCCATGCTATACACGGACAAAGAAGATGTGAGTTTCTGCTGATAATTTTTCCAAGTTATGTATTGTGTAATATATTTTTTGCTTTTAATGAGATCTTGCTAAGTGTTTTCTCTGTTTTTGTTAGAATATGGTTCTTTTTAAAGCGTTCAATTATTTATTCAGAATTCTATTTTCATATGAACTGATTGTACACTCGCACAGAGCGTGGCTGATTACGAATATCGCGTTGCACAAATCATCTGACTATAATCACACAAATCGGAATAGTTTAAATAACCAAACGTTTGGTTAAAGGAGTTTAGTATCGCTTCGTCAAACGACTTGATTTGTATTCGAGAATTAGTGCAGGCAAAAACTTGATATAAAAATGTCGTTCATAAAGTTATCCTTTGTATTCCTGGTGTTTTTGTTTTCTTTTGGAGGAAAGTGTTCATATTTATGTTATTGGTATTGATTACTGTTTTCGTAGATGGTTATTATATCAAAGTAAAATTGAGTTTTGAAATACAAAAAAGACCATGAATTCGGAATTAATTGAATATTAAATTTTAAACATTTGTGCTACAAAACCTCTCAAGTTTGCTTTTATAAAAACTTGAAAAAAATCGAATGGGAGAAAAATTTGGCTGATGTCAATGCTGTATAAATTTAAAAATTTTGTCTGAAAAATTATTTGGAAGGAAACAAATATTTTTGATCAGGGAAGACAAGTGTGTTATTTCTTAACAAACAGAAAAGTAACCTTGAGAACAAAAAGTTCTTAGAAAAATGTCTGAAGGTTTTCTTTGATTTGCAAGAAATGATCTTCCACAAAATAATCTATGTCAAATAAGGATTCTGATTTTTCAAATGATAATATTATCACCGTCGATATAAAGTTGTTTACTTTCTTGTCTTTGAAACAATTGAAACGAATTTTCGATAGTTTCTCATTAATGCGGAAATGTCAAAAAAAGACCACGTTTCGTTAGTGAAGTACACTTAGATTGAATCAAATTGATATACACATAGATATATTCAAAATTCTTTTTCGTTACAGATACGGCGACTGTTCCAACTCCTCCAACTATTCCAATTCCTGGGCATTGTTCGGTCATTACGTCGCAAATAATCAAACTCTCGATTTTCGATTTGGAAGATGTCCAAATAAAATCGGCTCTTTATTTGAACGTCAATGAATTCGAAAATCAAACTGTTGGTCAATTTCTCGATTACTTGGAAAATGTACAACATATCTCCTTGAGTACACATACTGCATCCGTAAGAACTTTGAATCCACCTAAAGATGTTTCGCCTTTCACCACTATACCTCTAACGACACCATTGTGTCAAGCAATCGATGTATCGTATGATGTATCGAATGCTGATCGTCTACAAGTATACACATTATTTGTAGGAGTGGAACTGACTCCACGACAAGCATTAGTGGGAAGATTTTCGAGAGGTCTTGTCATCGACACTCACACGGGTCTCTTCAAGATGGGCATCTTGCCGCCAGTCATCTTCGACAAGACTTATCAGCCAATTGAAAATCCTCCAATGCAAAGCGTCGTGTTCGAAAAGCACATTATCGAAACGGTTCACACCACAGAATCGACGGCATCCAGTCAAAATGGATTTTCCGCTGAAATATCAGAATTCATTATATCAGTGAAGGCGGAATATTCAAAAGAAAAAAGTTCCACGTTGAAAAGTTCAATGAAAACACGGAATGCCGTCGTCTCACTATTAAACAAGAAAACAGAATTGTATGTGGACGAAAGTAAAATAGATGTGGACCCGACATTCGTTGAGAAACTTTATTCCATCGTTGACGACAAGTACTTATCATCGTACGAGCGTACGAAACTTGTCGTCAAGTTATTGAACCATTACGGATGGTACATAACGAATCAATTTACTCTTGGAGGACGACTGGACGTCGTCAAATCATTGGATGAATCGAGTGCCTCGAATGAGAGGAAAGAACTGGAAGCTTTAGAAACAAAGTTGGGTGCGGCATATAGTGTATTTAGTGCAAGTGTGGGCGCTTCTTCTAAAAAAAGTTCGAGCTCTGTTGACACAACTTCGCATTTCTCATCTGATGAACGTATCACGTCAACGGTAGATCGGGCGTCAGATATAGCGTCTTTCATGGAACATGTGGGAATCAAAGAAAATTGGCGGATCATCGCATTGGATAATATTGTACCGACCTGCAAATTCTTACTAAGAAATCACAGTGGTTTGTTTAATAAAATTCGACAATTGATCATAAGCAATGTCCATCATCAATCCATCAGCAAATTGCAACCCCATATAAATATGTTGCAATATGTGAATAATATATGGGACGAATATGTTCAGCCTTTCTGAGCGAATCAGATTGGGAAAACATTCAATTCATCGCAATCCATTTTGTCTTAAAATATTTCATATCTTTATTTTCAATAAAAGAATGCTCAGTTTATAACTTTGCTTGTTTCTTTTCTTCATAACCAACAATTCGATTGATCTTATTTGAAAAAGATTTATTACTTATATACACAGAGGTAGGTGCTGCAGAGAGAAACCTAACCTGCCTGCATGACCGAATGAGCAGTGAGAGGTGAAAACGAGTGAATTAAAAAATTGTTCTTACGCACTGAGTAATCATATATCGTTCTCACTATATGCTTTACTTATTAGGTGACAAAGTCTTCATAGAATATACAATCAAATTTTTAAAGGCGTTGTTGACGGCATGTTTGGCTCATTAATACGATCGGCTGGACTTGATGTTTGTAGGAAAACTTTGAAGAAAAAGTAGAAAAAGTATAATAATGATAAAAGTAGGTATAACTCATAAACAATTTGGTCTTTGCACTAGCATACAATTATGATCAACTATCAAAGCGACTCTAAGCCTCTGCGCTGACAGTTAATGAAGAAATTTAACTTGCATAATTAACAAAAATTAACATTTTTATTTCTGTTGTCCATTATGACTGTGAAAATCTCAAGCGTTTTTGAGAAGCGATAATAAAAACTTGGGAATGCGCGAATAAAATGAAGCCTAATTGCCTGTCGTAAATTACGAAAATTAAATTGCGAAAAAAAAAAATGAAGACGCGTGCGTTCGATTCGATGGTTCTTAATACAATAGCCGTTCTTTATTTCTTAAACTAATTGCTAAGCCTAAATCTTAAAACTAACGGCTTAAACTAGTGGTAAAATAAATATGTATCAATAAGGGGTAAGTATAATAATCTTCAACTTTTCTTTCAATATTGTAACAGATTATGGTAATAGATTAAGGTGAGTATATTTAACATTGTTAGGGTAAGTATTTTATAATAGATTTTCTTAACTTAATTTATAACAATTCAATATTTCATAATTTTTATAATTCAATATTTTATAATTCATTTATTATTTTTATTTTAGGTATAAATTTGTAGATATGTCGCTTGACGCAACACCGGCCACCTTGACAGGATCAATTTCCTTCAACCTCCATTGGAAGCAAGGCCAGCTTGTGAATGGGACGCTTAATTGTGCCCGCCTTAGTCGCCACGTCTGCGACTCGCACCTTGCCGTCTTGCCCTTCGACGGTGGCGACGACGCGGCCGAGTACCCACTGCTGTGGCGGCACGTTGTCCTCGTGGACGAGGACGAGGTCTTTGAGCTGCAGATTGCGAGTGGGGTGCAGCCACTTGTTGCGTTCCTGAAGGCCCGTCAGATATGTTTTGGACCACTGTCGCCAAAACTGTTGCTTGAGAGAGCAAACAAGTTGCCATCTCTCGCAACAACGAACGGATCACTGGCACCTTCTCTGGGGGTAAAGCCCGCAGGGAGCATCCTATTAGTAGATGCGCTGGGGTTAGTGCCTCGCCGTCGTTGGGGTCCTGGCTCAACGGTGTTAGGGCCGAGAATTGAGGATGGCCTCCACTTCTGCCAGTAGGGTTGACAATTCCTCTGCGGTCAGAAGCGCGTTGCCGATTACGCGAACGACGTGATGCTTGGCGGACTTCACCGCGGCTTCCCATAACCCGCCGAAGTGCGGCGCCCGCGGTGGTATAAAGGTGAAGCTGCACCCTTCGTCTGCTGCGAATCTCTGCAGTTCTGGGCCCATTGCTAGAAACGCCTCCTTCAATTCGCGCAGCTTGCGATCGGCGCCGACGAAATTGTTGGCGTTGTCGCTGAATATCTTCGTCGGGATTCCTCGGCGTCCAATGAACCTTTTTAGGGCGAGAATAAACGAATTAGTTGACAGGTCTGAAACTAATTCTAAATGTACTGATGTGGACGTAAAACAAACGAAAACTGCACTATCTGTTTTTACGGGTGGTCGACCGCGTATTTAAGTTGTGTATATCGGACTACAAAAATCTACGCCACATATAAGAAAGGGCCGTAGTGCTCGAAGTCTTTCGACTGGCAAATTTCCCATTATTTGGTTTTGCAACTTCGGCTTGTAATGAAAACAATGTATACAGTTTCTTACGGTTCTACTGCAAGCTTCTCGGGCATTAATTAGCCATATGCGTTCTCGAAGAAGCGCAACCAACGCTTTAGCCCCAGCGTGGTGATTTCGAATATGCAGGAACCGTAAGTACGTTGTAACGAAGTGCGAACTTTTATTTAATAAAAGCGGAAATTTGGCATCGTATGGGAGAGGTGCATTTAATAAGCGACCTCCTACTCGGATTAATTTGAATGACAGCGACATATCCGAGTACTCATGCAAAAACGGGTTAAGTTTTTGCAAGTTTGCGGGTAGGGTGGTGCCTTTATGCAATTTTTGAATAACATCCGAAAATTCTGAATGTTGGACCACCTGTGCAATTTTTAGAAAGCTCAAGTTTAGCTCTTCTGAAGTTAGATCTTGGCCCCTGGAGGAAATTTGGTGGTCGCCTGATCCATCGTAATATATATGCGACCACACGAAGCAATTTTTTATGAGAAGAGAATTTTTCAATGAGGTCCAATATTGAATTTTTCTCAGCAGTCGAAATTAATGTAAATGTGGTTTTCTTCTTCTCTAATGCTTCGTCTTCTGGTGAGAGCTGGAAGTGGTTATTAATTGGCCATAATGCAGGGTCTTCTAGGAGGAACTGTGGACCGCCAAACCATATTGAATTATTCAATTCATCCACGTTACAACCCCGAGACACTTGATCCGCAGGATTTTGTTTCGTTGGCACATGTCGCCAATGTACTTTTTCAGTCAACTCTTGGATTTCGGACACTCTGTTTGCGACGAAGGTTTGTAGTGAAGATGGATGTGTTTTAATCCAATGTAAAACGATTTCGGAGTCTGTCCAAAATGTAATATTTTCGAAATGTCGACTCAACATAGGCGCTACTCTTGACCATAATTTCGAAAGAAGATGTGCTGCCGAGAGCTCAAGACGCGGAAGAGATTTGGTCTTCAGCGGAGCCACTCTAGACTTTGCAGTAAGCAGCATGCATTTAATACCACTAGCAGATTGGCTTCGTATATATATGCAGCATCCGTACGCCCTTATTGAGGCGTCGGAGAAGCCATGTATTTGGCAGATGGCACTCGACTCAACGTTTACGTAACGAGGAATGCTTATCGATGAGAGCTGCATTAGGTTGGCTTTAAAGTTCTGCCAGCTAGTGTCAAGGCGCAATGGAATCGACTCATCCCAATCTAGTTTTTGGATCCAAAGCTCTTGCAATAAGATTTTGCTTTGGTAACTAGTGGGGCTAGTAATCCAAGAGGATCAAAAAGGCGAGCAGAAACTGACAATATGTTTCGTTTAGTGGCTCGCAGATCATTAAAATTGTCATCTAGGACAAATCGAAACAAATCCTCTTTCGGCAACCAATGGATTCCCAACGTTTTTGTAGAGTTTTGGTCATTGAAGCTTAATGACTTTTCAGTGCAATCACTGTCGAAAAATTTAGGGTGGTTCGAAAACCACTTCGTTAAGGAGAATCCTGCCGAGTTTAATATTTTAATTACCTCACTTCTCAAAAGATCTAGAGACTCAAAATTTTCGGACCCTGTTAATAAATCATCAACATAAAAGTCTCTTTTGATGGCCAATGAACCGAGTGGGTATTTCATTGTATTTGCATCACTGAGCATTTGCAAACACCGCGTTGCGAGAAATGGAGCAGGCGCAGTGCCGTATGTTACGGTGTTGAGACGAAAAATTTGAATTTGCTCAGAAGGATGCTCTCTCCACACAATAAGCTGACAATTTCTGTCTTCTTCATGCATAATTATTTGACGGTACATTTTAGTAATGTCCGCTGTTAATGCATACTTATGTAAGCGAAAACGAAGAAGAGTTGAGTATAACTCTTCTTGGATGGTTGGACCTACCATCAAAAGTTCATTCAATGCTATTTGAGTTGAAGATCGACTCGAAGCATCAAATACAACACGTAATTTGGTTGTTGTGCTCTCGGGCCTTAAAACGCATTGATGCGGAATGAAGTAGTGTGGCTCACTCGGGATCTTATTGTTCGTTGGGCTCATGTGACCCAAGGCTCTATATTCATTCATAAAGTCCAGATACATTTTGCGAAGTTCTGGATCTTTTAATGTCCTTCTCTCCAGGGCCTGAAACCGCCGAACTGCGGTTTCATATGAGTGACCGAGTAACTTACGGTCAGCTTTAAAGGGCATTCTGACTTGAAGCCGTCCTGAAGGCAATACTTGAGTAGTATTAACGAAAAAATTTTCACACTGTTGTTGCTCTGGTGTGAATTTGATGCCATTTGATTCTGAAGGTAATTCTTCTAGAGCCCAAAATTTTTGGACTACTGAATCGATTGACGTTAAGTCTTCTTCAGCTTGGCATAATGTGCTATGTAATCTGGGAGGAGAACTTATATTACTGGCGTATTTGCCAGACACAATCCATCCTAAAAGGGTTTTCTGAAGTGTTGGTTGGTTGGGACCATTTTTAATTTGGCCAACAGCTAAAAGGTCGAAAAATGTTTCAGCACCCAATAGGATATCCACTTTTTTGGATTTGTGGAATTCTGGGTCCGCCAATTCAATATTGTGCGGAATTTGCCAGCCATTAACATTGATGTTATGGTCTGGATGATTTGCCGAAATGCATCGCATTACCCAGAATTCCGCCGAAAATTCAAAATTATTTAACCGCGACTTGACAAACGCGCTTAGTTTAGACCCCACTTTTGTATTGGAATTGCCAATTCCAATTACGCTTAATGTTTTGTGCTGACGTCGATACGCAACTTTTGTGCCAAGTCCTCTGTCATAAAGTTGACCTGGGAGCCTGAGTCCAGCAAGGCTCTCGCAGGCAGGTAATCTCCGCAGCTGGTCCTCACTAGAATTACTGCTGTTGCCAACATGACCCGATCCGGCATACTGGCTGTATGCATGGCATGTGTGGTTGATGGTTGCGGATGAGGTACAGCGGGGAAGGACACTGGATACTGGTGCAACAGCGAGTGATGGGATCGATTGCATATGCGGCAACGATCCGCTCTGCATTTGGAAACCGTGTGACCCTTACGCAAACAATTTATGCATAAGGGCACCGATTTCACGAACTCGAACCTCTGCTGCACCGGAAGCGCCTTGAAGGTGGGGCAGGCAGTCAAATGGTGATCCCTCGATTTGCACTGTTGGCAAAGAGGCTGCCTCGTATTTGCAGCAACCAGCGCCGATTTGGTCCTGTCCATCTGTTGTTGTTTCCCATGATGCGCACTGCTTGTAGGTATGGGCTTCGTCCTAGAGTGTGATGCTCCTTCCGCTGACAGCTGCTGGTATCTTCGATTTAAGGTGGCCTCACAGTCCTTCCACAGTGGCAGTTTGTCATAGTCCAGCGCTTCTTCCCATTTGGATCGGGTGGCAGGGTCAACCTTTGTCATTACAATATGTATGATTATTGCGTTCGTTATTTGTTTTTCATCGCCCAGCGATAGCAATGAATCATATACCGCGGACACTTCGTCAATCATTGAACGCAGGGAAGGCGCAGAAGGCTTTGGGATTGTTGGCAGCTCAAAAAGTTTAGATATTGTATTGAAAAATATCAAACATTTATTATCATAAACTTTTTTGAGACTTGCCAACGCTTTCGGATAATTTTCATCCGACATCTGGAACGCTTTAACTGTTCCCAGAGCCTCTCCAGATAGACAATTTACCAAATGGTTAAACTTTTCGATATCTGGGATATTTGGATCGTTATGAACCAAGCTCTCGAACAAACTCATAAAATTTTTGAACTCTGAATATTCTCCCTTGAATTTCGGCAAATTCATTTTAGGGAGCCTTGAGCTGTGAGAAGCTACAAAAGATGTTTCGGCAAATGAAGTTTTATTTTTCGCTAAAATTGACTTTATTATGGACTTCGTTTCAACGATTATGTCCTCTAACTCCCCTCGGGCCATGCCGTCTTCATCAATTTCTTCAATCTTTGATTGGCACTTCATTAATTTTTCACTATGTGAATTTAATATATCTAGACGACATTCCAATTCGATTGGATCTAAAGACATTGTCTTTTCAAGAAGGCCCGTTTTAATGCGCAAAATACTACTCTTCGCAACCGTTCTTTGACGTCTTAACGATTTTAAGTCCGTCAACTCCTTACTTGGAGACAGGCTTGCGAGAGTTGGCTTTGGCTTGCTCATTTTGCTTGTTTAAATTAAATTTACGAAAAAAGACTATAACGGTTGGCAACAGATATACTAAGAATCGATAACGAAAACGAAAATAAATGTCGATTCCCAAATATACGAAAGCAAAACTAATCGAAATAAAAGTTGGCAAAAAATATATTTGTAATCGGTGACGAAAACGAAAAAAAATAATATCGACTCTCAAGTATACGAAAGCCAAACCGATAAATGCGCAAAATGAGCAATAGCACAAAAAGGTAATTTAATCGGAAAATGTCCGAACGAAAATCGACAAAAATTGCGAAAAAACGACCGATAATTCCAAACGCGGTTCGAAAAAATTGCGAAAAAATATATAATAATTTAATTTTGAAATAAGAATTTTTTCACCTTTATTTTAAAATAAAGGGCTACGCAAAATCCCAAAATCCCTTTGATTCACTTCAAATTTATACATTTAGATGTAAACATACGTGGGGTTCAATTGTATAATATATAATATATGTATATATTGTTATATATGTATGTATGTAAGAATGTCAATATAGTGAAAAAAAGGGAGAGCCAAAAATTGAAAGCGTGCACTTTGTTGTTTATTTGAATTTTCGTTTGTTTGCACCACTTTCAATAATCCGCACTCGTTACCTGGTGCGTCGGCTGTTTGCCGGCGCTCACTTCCCTTTTGCACAGAATGCAGCGGCAGCTCATTCCCACGACGGCAGCGGCGTTGATGGCAGCAGCGGGTTGATGGTAGTAGCGACGATGGTAGCAGCGGCAGAGTGATGGCAGCGACAGAGTGATGGCAGCGACAGAGTGATGGCAGCGGCAGAGTGATAGCAGCGACAGAGTGATGGCAGCGGATTGATGGCAGATGTAGCAGTATTAGAGATGAAAACGTTACGTTCTGTTTTCCTCTATTGCGGCACTGGACACGGCACTTTTAACACAACGGACACTTAGTGGCACTTACTGTTTTAGCGTTTTTTTTTTTTTTTTAATATTAGCGTTAGACCGGTAATTTAGTAATTATTATTTTTGTCACGAAACTGTTCAAACGCTTTGGTGGAAATTTTTTTAACTCACTGTTGGTGTGTTAACACAGCCTCCGCTTCTTTATGCACACAATATGCTTATTTGTATGTATGTATTTCTTGTTTATTTATTTTCCAGTTGACTATGCGCTTGCACTCTCTTTAATTTGTCAGTATGTATTTATATGTTTTTTATTCCAGCAACTACACTGCACACGTTTTTCCTCCTTTACTTCTTTTTATTCTTTTTAGAAATTTGGTAGCACAGGTAAGTAGACTTTTTTGCACACACTCTTTATCACGTATGTACGGTATGTATGTAATTTGTATATATTTGTTTTTTATGTTGGAATTTTTTCTGTTTCACATATATTTATGTATATTTGCTTTTATATTTGGCCACTGTATTTTTTCAAGTATTCACCTATGTAAGTATTAAACACTTTTCCGCCACTTTTTCTTTTTTAGCCTCGCTTTTGTTTCGTGTTTATATTTTATGTTTTATTTTTTATTTTTCATGTAGTTAGGTATCACTATCACTGCACTGCACCACACGTTCACTATGTGTATAAATTATGTATATACATATATTTATGTACATACATATGTATGTATTTTGTATTTAAAATTTTTGCTTTGTGTTTTCTATGTATATGAGTATGTGATGTTTTTTCTTTTTTAGGTTTAATTTGTTCAATCTGTTTTTTCGCACTTCACTTCCAAAGACCGAACACCAAGAAGAATTGACAGGCAATTAGTTACGAGAACGAAAGTTAGTACTAACACGATTAGTTGGCACTTTTAGAAAACATTTGCTAAATTCACGCACTAAGTCCCTGCTCGGGCGCCATGAAAATTCTCAAGCGTTTTTGAGAAGCGATAATAAAAACTTGGGAATGCGCGAATAAAATGAAGCCTAATTGCCTGTCGTAAATTACGAAAATTAAATTGCGAAAAAAAAAAATGAAGACGCGTGCGTTCGATTCGATGGTTCTTAATACAATAGCCGTTCTTTATTTCTTAAACTAATTGCTAAGCCTAAATCTTAAAACTAACGGCTTAAACTAGTGGTAAAATAAATATGTATCAATAAGGGGTAAGTATAATAATCTTCAACTTTTCTTTCAATATTGTAACAGATTATGGTAATAGATTAAGGTGAGTATATTTAACATTGTTAGGGTAAGTATTTTATAATAGATTTTCTTAACTTAATTTATAACAATCCAATATTTCATAATTTTATAATTCAACATTTTATAATTCATTTATTATTTTTATTTTAGGTATAAATTTGTAGATATGTCGCTTGACGCAACAACTGGCACTATGCTTTACATGTAAGTGTTAATATTTTGATAGCAATTTACATTTTTGGGGTTTATGCGAATTCAAAGCATCTCGCCCCTCAACACAACACCCATCACACAACACAACATTCATCACACAACTTACAGCCTCCCACCATGCAATTCCACGCAACAAACACAACCATACCACATCATACATCTAACCAACCACACTACACACCATAATCGTTTTCACCACACAACCCATCAAAAAACATTGGTTAGATCGGGGTGGACCCCAATTTGATTTATGCCCGTATAGTACACACACGTCTCACCAACTCGTCAACCGTTGATCCGCCAATTTTAGATTAAAGGTCTGGTCCAAATTTGGAACTCCCGCTGGCCGCGCAACAGTGAACAGTGTAAAAAAAATAAAGAATTGTGTTAATATATTGAAGTTGTCCGCAAAGGGAAATATATATAATAAATTCCCACTTCTCACCACTATACACTCACAAGCACACCGCTGTAATGCTCATTTACAACACGGATGTGGTTTCTAACACGTTTTTCCGTTTGGCCGACAATAATGGCTGACAGACAATATGGCGTAGTTTCCTCCTCGTACTGTGATTTTATACCAAGCAACATATTGAATCATTGAAGTGACATTCGAAGACGCAATCCTAATTTGTAAATTCTTAATTTATTCTCTTAAATAAATGTTGTTCTCATAGTAATCCCACTTGGACTCAATACACTAGTGCCAACGTTTTTTCCAATCCTCAAAACAGTTGTTAAAATCAATTAACCTTCAACGCTTTTTGCGAATTATATATAATATTTTGGTTTACCCGGAGTGGCCGTTTGAGTTTACTGAATAGCCAATAATAATTGGCAAAAAACTCACAAAGAGTCCATGCAGTATGCGATGGTACATTATAGTGGTGCAAAGACCAAGAGTTGTCGGCACATAATTCGGGCCTCTTTTTACGGATAGCTTCACGCAAACGACGCATTTCACACAAATAGGACTCGTTGTCGATGGTTTGGTCAGAGAACTTAAAGCGTAGGGAAGGTGCAGGTTCGACAGCGAACATTTGGTAGAATTGTAGTAAGGAATTCATCTCATAACCACATAATAGAGAATTTGAAGAGAAATAAACATATGTATTCTCGGCATATGATGTCGTGGCATGTATGCCCAAGCAGAGAATATTGAAGAAAAATAAGTCCTTCCATTTTTAACAGCGAAAATTTTGTACAAATACAGCTCTCTTACATACTCAAGAATATAATGAGACATAAATACATACATATATGTACGCATGGTCCTTATGATACTCCCAACAACAGCATTGTGATATTTTCAATTCAATTTTTGCTTTCAAATAGCGAATCGCAATGTAAGCAACTATGTATGCTTTTGCGTTTTACCGTCGGCATTTCCATATTGGCATGTAAAAATAATTATAATAGAAGTACAAGTTTGTATAAATGCATTTATAGTATATTTACAGTCAATTTGGACTTGCATATTTAATAATTTTATTTGATTTTTACATAATATACTATACTAATAAATATTTTTTTTTGTACTATGTTTCTTAGTAATAGAAACCTAATTTATAACAACAATATATATGTAAATATATAATATAATATATAATATTAATCTTAACATGTGCGCGTTCAGAAATTCAAATCATGCTCTTATCACTTATCAATATATTGCATGTTCGCGCATTAATCTGCATGTTCCTATGCATTCATTTATACTTATATGTACATTAAGGTGGGCCAAAAATTAGTTTATATTTTATTTTTCGTAGTTACCATGAAAATCTCATTCAACATGACTAAAAACAAGTCCTGGTAAAATCTGAGCTCTTTATATTAATATTAAGAGGTGCCTCATCGACATTTTCGATTTCCCATATAAATTACATGGAAAAAAAATCATTTTTTTTTGTGGTGGTTATTGTGCGGAGATTTTAATGTGCACGCGATGGCGGCCAGTAGGGATGGTAAACTCGATTCCGATACTACTCGAGAATCGAGTTTTCTCGTAAAATAATCGATTTTTCGAATGTCAAGAACCGGTTCTTAATTCACTACGACTACTGAAAGTCGATTTTTAAAAATCGATTATTTAACGAGAAAACTCGATTCTACCTTTGCCTACAAGCGTCCTTTTGCGACGATAGCAAAAGCTAAAAATCATAAATTGAACATCTTTCTGGTGTTTGTTCTAAGAAAGAAGTGAAAAAGTGGCAACATAGCCACTTGGATCGCAAGAAACCTGCGTCGATATGTATGTAAGCTCATATGTATACATCATACATATTTGCGCAAGTTCGTTGGCGAAGCTGTTCGAGCAGCAAGGGAAGCAGTGACAATCGCCGGCCATTCATTTATTTTTTTCGGCACAGCTTGGATTTTCTACCAGCAACACAATGTTGTGACGCTTTGGCGTCGCGTCAGTGCTTCGACACATTGACTCTTTGACAAAACGTGAGTGTCGACCATTGGTTGTCCGTGACAACGGAGATACGAAAGATGCGTGCGACACTTGTTATTATGTATGTATGTACGTATGTATGTGGCTCGCATTTGTTATCGTAAACATACAGACAAATGTGCCAAAGAAATAATATACATATGTATAGTATGTATGTTTCACCGCTCACTGCTCATTCGGTCATGCAGGCAGGTTAAGTTTCCCTCGATAGCACCTCCCTCTGTGTATATAATAAATGTTTTTCAAAGAAGATCAATCGAATTGTTGGTTATGAAGAAAAGAAAAAGACAAAGAAGCAAACAAAGTTATAAACTGAGCATTCTTTTATTGAGAATAAAGATATGAAATATTTAAAAACAATTTGGTTTAGGTTTAATTGAATTTTTTCCCAATCTGATTAGCTCAGAAAGGCTGAACATATTCGTCCCATATATTATTCACATATTGCAACATATTTATATGGGGTTGCAAGTTGCTGATGGATTGATGATGAACGTTGCTTATGATCAATCGTCGAATTTCAGCAAACAAATTACTGTGATTTCTTAGTAAGAATTTGCAGGTCGGTACAATATTATCCAATGCGATGATCCGCCAATTTTCTTTGATTCCCACATGTTCCATGAAAGACGCTATGTCTGTCGCCCGATCTACCGTTGACGTGATACGTTCATCAGATGAAAAATGCGAAGTCGTGTCAACAGAGCTCGAACCTTTTTTAGAAGAAGCGCCCACACTTGCACTAAATACACTATATGCCGCACCCAACTTTGTTTCTAAAGCTTCCAGTTCCTTCCTCTCATTGGAGGCACTTGATTCCTGCAATGATTTGACGACGTCCAGTCGTCCTCCAAGAGTAAATTGATTCGTTACGTACCATCCGTAACGGTTCAATAACCCGATGACAAGTTTCGTACGATCGTACGATGATAAGTTTTTGTCATCAACGATGGAATAAAGTTTCTCGACGAATGTCGGGTCCACATCTATTTTACTTTCGTCCACATATAATCCTGTTTTCTTGTTTAATAGTGAGACGACTGCATTCCGTGTTTTCATTGAATTTTTCGACGTGGAACTTTTTTCTTTTGAATATTCCGCCTTCACTGATATGATGTATGCTGATATTTCAGCGGAAAATCCATTTTGACTGGAAGCTGTCGATTCTGTGGTGTGAACCATTTCGATAATGTGCTTTTCGAACACGACGCTGGGCGTTGGCGGATCTTCAACTGGCTGATAGGTCTTGTCAAAGATGACTGGCGACAAGGTGCCCATTTTGAAGAGACCCGTGTGATTGTCGATGACAAGACCTCTCGAAAATCTTCTCACTAATGCTTGTCGCGGAGTCAGTTCCACTCCTACAAATAATGTGTATAGTCGATCAGCTTTCGATACATCATACGATACATCGATTGCTTGACACAATGGTGTGGTTAGAGGTATAGTGGTGAAAGGCGAGACATCTTTAGGTGGATTCAAAGATCTTACGGATGCAGTATGTGAACTCAAGGAGATATGTTGTACATTTTCCAAGTAATCGAGAAATTGACCGACAGTTTGATTTTCGAGTTCATTGACTTTCAAATAAAGAGCCGATTTTATTTGGATATCTTCCAGATCGAAAATCGAGATTTTGATTATTTGCGACGTAATGACCGAACAATGCCCAGGAATTGGAATAGTTGGAGAAGTTGGAACTGTCGCCGTATCTGTAACGAAAAAGAATTTTGAATATATCTATGTGTATATCAATTTGATTCAATCTTTGTGTGTATCAATAAAAAACGTGGTCTTTTTTCAACATTTCCGCATTAATGAGAAACAATCGAAAACTTGGTTCAATTGTTTCAATAACAAAAGAAGTAACAAATTTATATCGACGGTGATAATATTACAATTTGAAAAATCAGAATCCTTATTTGACATAGATTATCTTGTGGAAGAACATTTCTTGCAAATCAAAGAAAACCTTCAGACACTTTTCTAAGAATTTTTTGTTCTCAAGGTAACTTTTCTGTTTGTTAAGAAATAACACACTTGTCTTCACTGGTCAAAAATATTTGTTTCCTTCCAAATAAATTGTCAAACAAAATTTTTAAATTTATGCAGCATTCACGTCAGACATATTTTTCTCCCACTAGATTTTTTTCAAGTTTGTGCAAAAGTATACTTGAGAGGTTTTGTAGAACAAATGTTTAAAATTTAATAATCAATTAATTCCGAATTTGTCGTCTTCTTTGTATTTCAAAACTCAATTTTACTTTGATATAATAACCATCTACGAAAACAGTAATCAATATCAATAACATAAATATGAACACTTTCCTCCAAAAGAAAACAAAAACACCAGGAATACAAAGGATAACTTCAAGAACAACATTTTTATATCAAGTTTTTGCCTGCACTAACTCTCGAACACAAGTCAAGTCGTTTGACGAAGCGATACTGAGCTCCGCTAAGCAAACGTTTGGCTATTTAAACTATTCCGATTTGTGTGATTATATTCAGATGATTTGTGCAAAAGTATTCAAATGATTTCGAAAAACAACAACGCGATATTCGTAATCAGCCACGCTCTGTACGATTGTACAATCAGTTCATATGAAAATACATTTCATATGAAAATACATTTCATATGAAAATTGTATTCTGAATAAAAAATGTAACGCTTTAAAATGAATTAAAGTCTTAGGAAAACAGAGAAAACATTTAGCAAAAACATATTGAAAGAAAAAATATATTACAAATACATAACTTGGTAAAATTATCAGCAGAAACTCACATCTTGTGTGTCCGTGTATAGCATCGTGTCCGTCGGAGTATTGCTTTCTGGTTATAAAATGGAGACACGGTGATCATGTTGTCAGTTGCGATTTAAAATTCTATCAATCAAGTCACACTTGAATCGTTTACCATGAAGATCAAGTCTGCGTTACTATATTTCATGTTGTTGACATTTGTTGCCAATTATTCTTGTGCGTCTGTCGTAATTTGTTTCGTAAGAAATGGTTTAAACGTATACAGGACTTTTGACTCCGAAATTGTTACGTATGCAGCCGCACGTGTAAGTCTAGGACTGACAGAGGACGACATTTTTATGGACAGCAACCGTGCCATTGAGCGAAGACAAGAACCAAGAATGATAGTGAGTGATAAAGAGTGTAATGGAATTATCAGTCAAAGTGCAAAGTCTTCCATAGAAGTTTGCATTGTAAATGATCAATGCAAAACATTTGACTTGGAAAACAACGCAAATGTCAAGACCTTGCGCGATAAGTTGCTCGCTTCATTGCCAGAATATTACCGCGACGAAAGATGTGCTGATATTGTTTTTGTAAATGACAAAGGGCAAGTGATCCAGAGTACAGACGAAGCAGAGGTGCCATATCGAAGTATTGTGAAAAACGGTAGAGTCGAAGCATATAATAAATTCATCGACAATACGACCGAATTAGATATCACATGGCTTTTGTACAATCATCGAGTGAAAGTGAACATGCTCATGTCATTGAGTAGTTTGCGATATTGGATAACGAAACCAAATGCTTGTCCTAATTTAAAAAGTAAACTGAATTTACCCGACAAGGCATTGTTTCCAAATGCTATCGACGATTTAGCACAAAATTGGTTAGCTAGAGACAAACGCGCGCAACTCGATCGAGTAACAAGCCGAACCGTGGTCTCAACTACTCAATTGGTTGCACCGTACGCCCATGAGGAATTATTGCCTATAACATCTTATGCTTATAAGACTGAAAAATCGGAAATCTCAAGATTATACTACGTTAACGTGAACGAAAAAGATAAAGTAGCTTTTACCGGATCGCGAACTGATGAATTTGAGGATAATCACTTAACGCTAAAAATATTATCTCGGTCGCCAAAAGACAAGATACTTTTACCGTTAAAAGATGTCCGGTCAACAAATAATCGAGCTGTATCCTGGACTAACGTCGTCATAGCAACAAATAATACTGCTGTTACTTTGATCGCCACATGGAAAAATCATCAACCCGGTTATGCATACATTTGCCAGTTATTCGATTTTCGTGCAAACCATGAAAAACATAAATTATATGACCATGTTTCTACAGATGGGGCCTGCGTATTTAGATATATTGAAGATAATAAAATTCATTATGATTTGTTGTTCAACAAAGAAGAACTCATAGAAAGGTGGCAAGATCTCTCGAAATTTCGAAACGAACTAGGTGTGTCTATGTATCCTATTCGTCCTGGTAAATGGAGCTGTCATAAACGTGGAAAGAGAGAAACACGATCTATTGCCAATACTGACATACATCAAGATCAGATAACAATGGGCGGAGGAGGGAAAGGTTATGATACGGGCCATCAATATGTGGAAGTGTGCCCGTCAAACGATAAAGAATACGGAGAAGAGAATAAACGATCATTGTTTTTCAACGTTTTTGTTTTTAAATCACAAGAGATTGCTGAAAAAATTATTGAAGATGTTGCCACATTTTGAAAAATTATTTGTTTTATTAAGTACTTTGTGCACTGAATATTTATATTTTTTATTTTTCTTCAAAAGTGCTAACAAAACAATGTAATTCTACCGTTATAACGCATATAGGCACTGTGTAATTTCTTTTTAATATATGTATTCATTTACGTTACTACTTTTTGCGATTATCAGACCCATTTCAAAATTGTTCACTGCACATTATATATACTCGTAAATATGTATTGCACATTTTTTCCGTTGACAATAAATGAAAATAATGAGAATCATAATACTGGTTTCAATGACTTATTTCTTTCCGACTCATTAAACATCCGTTAAAATGAATCATGTGACAATTTCTTTGCAAGTTCCCTTGGAGTTTTGTGAATTAACATTATGTATAGTCGTCATTTAGACTTTTTAAATGGTAAGTACATTGTACAGTTTTGTAAGCAATATATCAGAGAGAGATTGATTGATTGATTGATTGATTGATTATGTATTTATTGCAATATTGGATCACAGATCCATTATGAAGTATTACAGTACTATATTTTACAAAAATAAGTATGTCATACTTTGAATATAGAATGTCACATGAAAGTGACAGTTTTCAAAACTTAAAAATAAAGTATAAACCTAAAACTTGTAACTGAAGAGAGAGCGAGAGAGAGTTTATTCCGCATATAAAATCGTTAGGGTAGATTTCCGATAACAATCGATTTAGTCTTAAGTCAATTATTGAAAAATATTGAAAATGATCAAAAGAAAGGTCCAAAAAAAAATTTAAAAATGAAATTACACTCGGACGTGGAGCTTTGAGAAAAAACAAATTTAGGGCACAAAATATCGGAAAATTATATTATTTCTATGACGGAGCAGAATTTAAGTACAAGAACAGATTCAATTTAGGAGAATTGTTGAATCATGAATGATTTTAAGTTACAAGCTGAATGGCATTATTTGTCACATGTCATGAGAAGGGGGCTTGTGATGGAATCGGGCGGTGCGTAGAAAGGCATGCACATCGAGCAAGTTTGCAGAGAAGAAACTCTAATAAACGAAAAAATGGTATGAGTGAGCAAATAAAATATTTTTTTTTGTGTTAAGGCCAAATAAGAAACGTTAAACCTTAGTGATTTTAATTTTCATAAAAACAGTTTTTTTTTGAATACTGTATGGAAGTGAAACTTCCTTAGAAAGTCAATGAAATCAAATTTAATTTTACTGATCAACAATGATCAACAAAAAGACACTTTAAAATACGCTCATGTTACACAGAGAATGTAAAAAACCACTTTCTGAGTCACATATTTTTTGTTTTTTTTTTTTATTATTATTTTACATTGTATCTAGTACATAAAAATAAAATACTAACAACAATTCTAGTCTAAATAATTGTGAGATATGCTTAAAAGCTAAATGTTAAGAAATACATTTGCTGCTACTCTTGTCTTACTAGGTCGGAAGGCTTCTTGCGTTTCAACCGGATTTCTCGCCCAGCAATTTCGATGAGTCTGTAGGCTTCCTCATTAACGTGCTGTCTAAGCCTCAGTTCGTGAGACTTTGCTAACTTGGATATTTCATTTACCACTGAATTCACGCCTAGATCACGGTGCAGGTCAGCAGATCTAATGTACCAAAGAGCATTAACCAAAGTCCTTAGTACCTCACTTTGAAAGCGCCGAATGCTGGCAATACAGCTTTGACTTGAGCAACCCCATAGTTGGGCTCAGTAGGCCCAAACTGGCTTTAGAACTTGATTATATAATAAAAGTTTGTTTTGTATTGATAGCTTGGATTTCCTGCCAACTAGGTGGTAAAGTTTGCCAAATTTCATATCAAGCGCGCTCCTTTTTTTTTGACATGCCCTTTCCAGCGTAGCTTAGCATCTAAGGTGATACCTAGGTACTTGGCACTGTTATGGTGCGGTATAGGAATGTCATTTATATAAATTGGATAATATGCCGGCTTTTTCAAGGTAAAGTCGACATGAATTGATTTTTGGTGTCGTTTAATTTGATGCGCCACTTAGATGCCCACTTAGTAATTGCGTTGACTGCTGTCTGCACTCGTCGACTAGATACTGAAGTTGACTCTCCAGCTGCTAACAAAGCTGTGTCATCCGCAAATGTTGCTGTCATATAACTAGAATCAGACGGGAGATCACTGGTAAAAAGCAAGTAAAGCGTTGGTCCCAACACGCTTCCCTGGGGAACACCGGTTTCTATCGGTTGCAAGTTTCAATATGCATCCTCTTGTTTAATGCAGAAGTATCTATCTTTTAAGTACGAAGCAATTATTTCACAAAATTTTTTGGGTGGCATGTATTTCAATTTGAGCAGTAGACCCGTATGCCAAACTTTGTCAAAAGCTTGAGACACGTCCAAAAAGGCCGCCGTACAAACGTTCTTTTTATCGAAATTAACGATTCCGTGTACCTGGTCAATCGTTGAATGGTGGTCACGGAAGCCAAATTGATGTGTTGGTATTAGGTGTTTCTGAGCAATTATTGGTTTTAGCCTATTCATGAGTATATTCTCAAAGATTTTAGATAAGGATGGCAGCAGCGAGATTGGTCTATATGATGTAACATCGTGTACTGACTTACCCGGCTTAGGTATCATTATGACTTCAGATACTTTCCAAAGCGATGGTACGTATCTTAGGCATAAAGCACTGTTTATAATGTTTACCAGTTTTTTTTTATACAATTCTTTGGTAAATTGTGTAATATTTCTCCAGTTATTAAATCGTACCCAGGGGCTTTTTTGAGTCTTGTGTTCCCGATAAGGTTTTTAATTTCTTTAATAGTAACGGGAGAAATGATGATGTGTGGATCCAACCAATTATTTTCACAGCTTATCTCATATCCAACGTTAGGCGTAAATGTGTTTCTCAAATGATTTGCAAATACCGCAGCTTTCTGTTCATTCATTTTGCCCATGCAGTTTCGTTTAGTTTTAATGGTGCTACATGTTTTATTGAAGTTATACTTCTTACACGACGCCGGAAAAGGTTGCGATAGATTCTGGTTGCGCAACTTTCCATATAAAAGTAACGCAAAGTTGCGCAACCTCGCTCCATCCATATGAATGTACGCAACCTTGTCTGCGAAGATGTGCGAGCAGCAAGCGAAGCGGTGAAAATCGGCGATCGTTTGTTCGTTTCTTTCGGCACAGCTCGGCCGACACAACACACAACACAATGTTCAATGTTTATGCTGTTGTTGTTTTTGTAGAACAATGTTTCAATTTTTGGTTGGTGACATATTCACATGTGTGCGCATATGTATGTTTGTATGCTTGTGCATTATTGAAGTTATACTTCTTTTCTTTCGTTTGTCTTTCATATCTGCGAATTATCAACTATTTTACGTATGTTTTGGTTGAAATACTCTGCGTTGGCCTTTCAGAATCACACAGAATCATTTCTGTGGTTTTTGAAACTGACCCACGATGACGAGGTATATGGTTTTATCTGGGACCGTGAGATTTAAGAAAATCGCTCGCTTACAAGGGATAAAACGATTTCTGAGTGGCGATTTTAATGAATAAATTCACAGAATCATTTCTGCGCTTTTTGAAATCTATACTAATAAATACTTTTTTCTTACTAATAGAAAGTAAATTTATTACAGCAATATACGTATACATACATAATATTGCTGTGATAAATTTAATTTCTATTAGTAAGCAAAAAATTAAAAATAAATTTGTTAAGACTATACTTCTCAGGGCATCACAGCAATGTTATGTATATGTTGTATATACATATTATGCATATGTATTGCTGTGATAAATTTATTGCGAAAGCAAATGTTCTACAAAGTAGGTATATTCTATACTTAAACAAAATTATTAGAACCATCGTATGTTTCTTGCATGCATAACCAAATCATACTTAAGTCAGCGCAACCTAAGAGTCAATGGTGGTGTTGGTGGTAAGCGCTTGGAAAGTCAAGATGCTAACACAGGTCCCAGGTTCGAATCCCGACAGAATAAATTTTTAATTTTTTGATTTTAACATCGTATACTATAAAAATAAATATTTTTCTTTATTTTAATTTCTATTAGTAAGAAAAATATTTATTTGTATAGTATACGATGTTAAAAGGCATACATCTTCTATCCTATCTTGTGTATCTGCACATGCTCATATGAGTGTATGTATACGCATGTGCGCGCATTGACTTGCATGTTCATACATTCATATATACTTATATGTACATATATTTGCATACATTGCCGAACAAATAAATCACAAGCATACAAACATACATATGCGTACACATATGAATATGTCACCAACAAAAAATTGATCTTCACAAGTCAATCCGGCAGCCAAATTGGCGAAGAACAAAAGAGAGATGATTACGCTGCATATTCTCTTCCGCAACGAAGAGACGGAACTACTTTCTGAGTCAAAATTCATTCATTTAGACTTTGCTTTATTCTTCATTTTATGTGCATAATAAATTTATAAAATGTGAATTTAAGTTTTCTAGTTTTCTTTCATACAAAATGATATGCATTTCTGAATATCACTAAGAAGTATAACTTCATCCGCGCGTAGGGACTCCACGCACCTTTTTTTTTGTTTATTAATATTTCTTGCAGCTTTTCAGAGTGAATAGTCGGTGGATTTGTCAGCTGTGAGTTAAGCCAGATAAGTTTTGAAGGAAAAATTTTTAAACTCTTTAATTTGTGCTCTTAGTTTCGCTGTACATTTGTTAAGCTCAGTTTTGAGCGCAGAGGACCTAGCTTGCTGCCATCTCCGTCGAAGCTTACGCTTTTTATATATACTTTCTAAGATGTATTTTGGGTATTTGGTACCACTTAGATTCACGCCGGTGTACTCTTCCACGCAGCGTTTTGAATTTGTTTTGTGAAATATTCAACCTCACAGTTCAACTCGATACCAGTCGATATGTGCTCAAGCTTTGGGTCGACTTTATTCAATATGCTTTTAAATTTATACCAATTAGTGTGTTTATTACATAACGTTGGCTTGGCGGCCGAAATAATTTGCTTTTCATATAGAGTTAGTAGCACTGGCGAATGGTAAGAGCTTAGGTCTGAACAATCTTTAATACATAAATTGAGTTTAATTGATTATAAAGAAATCCAGAAGGTTTGGAAATTTCTGTCTATCTGTAGGCCAATAAGTGGGTTTTCCTGTAGAAACAAAATTGCATCCAACTGCTTGTATAGCTTTGAGAAGTTCTCGACCTTTAGTTGTAGTTAAACGAAATCCCCAATGAGTGTGTTTTGCGTTAAAGTCGCCACCAATGATATACCGTCCGTCATATTTTTTAATAAATTCATATACGTTCATATTTATATTATGTCTAGGTGGACTATACAGAGCAATAAGATACAATGGGTGATTGTGCAATTTAACTGAAATTGCTGTAGATTGAATTTTTTCCATCTTAATCGGATCTTCCTCGCAGTGTTCAATATTGCTTTTGATAATTATAGCGCTCCCTCCTCGTGCTGAGTTTGCCGGGTGTGGTGTGTTAATTGAGTCACATATGCGTGATTATTTTGTATTATATGAACCATTGTTTTCCGAAAAATGGTAAAAATTTTAATTTTTTTTACAAAATCAGGAAAAATTAGGTAAAAATAATTTTAATTTTATTTCTCTTTAATTTATTTTTTAATTTTTATCTAAATTAATATTTCAAATAAGTTTTATTTATTTCGACTATTACAAAGTGAAGATGTGTCAAATCAACTTCATTTCTGTAAAGAAAATAGATGACCTTCATGAAATATGCATATTCGCATTATTTCGTTATCATTTCTATATTTGTACCAATATAATTTCTATGACATATACATACATACTATACATATGTATATTATTTCTTTGGCACATTTGTTAGTATGTTTACGAAAGAAATGCGAGCTACATACATATGTACATACATCCATAATAACAAGTGTCGCACGCATCTTTCGCATCTCCGTTGTCACGGACAACCAATGGTCGACACTCACGTTTTGTCAAAGAGTCAATGTGTCGAAGCACTGACGCGACGCCAAAGCGTCACAACATTGTGTTGCTGGTAGAAAATCCAAGCTGTGCCGAAAAAAATAAACGAATGGCCGGCGATTGTCACTGCTTCCCTTGCTGCTCGAACAGTTCGCCAAAAAACTAGCGTAAATATGTACGAATGTATACGTATGAGCTTGCATACATATCGACGCAGATTTTTGCGATCCAAGTGGCTATGTTGCCACTTTTTTCACTTCTTTCTTAGAACAAACACCAGAAAGATGTTCAATTTATGATTTTTAGCTTTTGCCATCGTCGCGAAAAGACGCTTGTAGTCTAAGGCATTCTCGGGGAGATGTTATGGCGTCTGTTTTTATGAATGAAGCAAGGTCGCTTGTGGAATATGCGCCTGCGTTTATGAATGAAATCGTTTTTGTTCTAAAATTTACTACATTTGGGCTTCGCCAATGTGGCTGCCATATTGACTTGTGATGCTTCTGATATTTGACACAATTGTTGTTTTTGTAGAACAATGTTTCAATTTTTAGTTGGTGACATATTCACATGTGTACGCATGTGTATGTTTGTAGGCTTGTGCACTATTTGTTCGGCAATGTATACAAATATATGTATGTACATATAAGTATAAATGAATGCATAGGAACATGCAGATTAATGCGCGAACATGCAATATATTGATAAGTGATAAGAGCATGATTTGAATTTCTGAACGCGCACATGTTAAGATTAATATTATAGACGATGTATTTACATATATATTGTTGTTATAAATTAGGTTTCTATTACTAGGAAACATAGTACAAAAAAAAGATATTTATTAGTATAGTATATTATGTAAAAATCAAATAAAATTATTAAATATACAAGTCCAATTTGACTGTAAATATACTATACATGCATTCATACAAACTTGTACTCATATTATAATTATTTTTACATGCCAATATGGAAATGCCGACGGCAAAACTCAAAAGCATACATATTTGCTTACATTGCGATTCGCTATTTGAAAGCAAAAATTGAAGCGTGAAAAGATCACAATGCTCTTGTTGGGAGTATCTTAAGGAGCATGCATACGTACTATAAACAATATTATATTTGTGTCTTTTCATATTCTTGAGTATGTGAGAGAGCTGTATTTGTACACAATTTTCGCTGTTAAAAATGGAATATCAAAGGACTTATTTTTCTTCAATACTCTCTGCTTGGGCTTACATGCCAAGACATAATTTGCCGAAAATACATATATTTATTTCTCTTCATATTCTCTATTCTGTGGTTGTGAGGTGAATTCCTTACTACAATTCTAACAAATGTTCGCTGTCCAACCTGCACGTTCCCTATACTTTAAGTTCTCTGTACTATGCATGTGCGTATTTTGAATTGTGTTTTTGTTCATCATTGTTGATCGATTTGACATTCGTAATGTGTCGCCACGTTAATTGAACTAAATTAAATTTGATTTCATTGACTTTCTAAGGAAGTTTCACTCCAATACAGTTTTCCAAAAAAAAAAAAAATATTTTTATAAAGTTTCTATAAAAATTAGAGTTGCTAAGGTTTAGAGTTGTTTATTTAGCATTAAAGCAAACTTGCTCGCTGTGCATGCCTTTCTACGCACCGCCCGATTCCATCACAAGCCCCCTTCCCAAGACATGTGACAAAAAATTGGCATTCATTTTGTAACTTAAAATCTTCTTCATGATTCAACAATTCTGCTAAATTGAATCTGTTCTTGTACTTAGATTCTGCTCCATCAGAGAAATAATATAAGCTTCCGATATTTTGTGCCCCAAATTTGTTTTTTCTCAAAGCTCCACGTCCGACTAAAATTTAATTTTTCAATTTTTTTTTGGACCTTTCTTTTGATCATTTTCAATATTTTTCAATAATTGACTTAAGACTAAATCGATTGTTATCGGAAATCTACCCTAACGATTTTATATGCGGAATAAACTTTCTCTCGCTCTCTCTTCAGTTACAAGTTTTAGGTTTATACTTTATTTTTAAGTTTTGAAAACTGTCACTTTCATATGACATTCTATATTCAAAGTGTGATATACCTATTTTTGTAAAATATAGTACTGTACGAAGGCTGTCCGATAAATAACCGACCTCAACGTGAAGCTAGTGGCACATCTGAAAAAAAAGTTACTACTTCAAATCGTGCATATTATAATAGCTACCCGCCAAAATTTCAGAAATTTATCTTGCGCAATTATCTGTTGACAGTCGTTTTTGTGAGTCTATTTCGGTGATTTCCCCAAAATGGAAAAAATTGAATATCGAACTGTAATTAAATTTTTATTTTTGAAAGGCAATGCGCCTTCACAAATCAAAGATGAGTTGGAATCTGTGTATGGGGACTCTGCACCATCGTTTACCACCGTAAAATTTTGGGCAGCTGAATTTAAACGTGGTCGCAGGAGCTTGGAAGATGGTGAACGTCCTGGGCGTCCAAAAACTGTAACCACTAACGATAACATCGCTAAAGTTCATCAATTGGTACTAGACGACCGCCGGATTAAAGTTAGGGAAATAGCTGAGATTATGAAGATGTCAAAAGAAACTGTTTGTCACATATTAAACCAAGATTTGGGCATGAGAAAGCTGTCCGCGCGTTGGGTGCCGCGTTTGCTTACGCTAGACCACAAACGTGCGCGCATGAACATTTCCAGCGCTCTGTTGGCTCAGTTTAGAGGCAATAAGACCAATCTAAACAGTGGATTGAAAACGGGGAACCAGCCCCCAAAAAAACCTAAAGCTGTGTATTCGGCTGGGAAAGTGATGGCGAGTGTTTTTTGGGACAGCCATGGAATTATTTTTATCGACTATCTTGAAAAAGGAAAAACTATAACAGGAGCATACTACGCATCATTATTGGACAAGCTAAAGGAAGAAATTTCGAAAAATCGGCCACATTTGCAAAAAAAGAAAGTCTTGTTCCACCAAGACAACGCACCATCTCACACCTCAACAGTCGCCATGGCGAAAATCCACGAATTGCGGTTCGAACTGCTTGACCATCCACCTTATTCACCGGATCTAGCACCAAGCGACTTTTTTTTTGTTTCCTCAACTTAAAACTGCGCTCGGCGGCCAGAGATTTTCGTCAAATGAGGAGGCAATCTCTTTCGTGAACTCGTATTTTGCAGACAAAGACGCCAAGTACTATTTGGAAAGGTTGCAGAGATGAGAGCATCGCTGGGAGAAGTGTGTGGAGTTACAAGGAGACTATGTAGAAAAATAAAAAAAAAAATTTTGAAAAAGTCGCGTGCATCATGGTTAGGTCGGTTATATATCGGACAGCCCCCGTAATACTTCCTAATGGATCTGTGATCTAATATTGCAATAAATACATAATCAATCAATCAATCAATGTCTTTCTCTCTCTCTTTAAATTATCCGTTTCGACTACTGCTACATTTTAGATTTATTAGGTTACCATTAAGTTATTCAGATTGCCAACTTCTTTTGTTCACAGCACTTATCTAACGAATACCCTTATTTCTGTATATATTGCAAACGGTTGATAATTATCGAGTAAAGTGGTACTAATGTAAGAGACACACTATCTCCTGTAGATGAAATCTTGTGTATATTGCTTAGAAAACTGTATAATGTCACTTACCCTTTAAATAGTCGAAACGACGACTATACATAATGTTAATTCACAAAACATCAAGAGAACTTCCAAAGAAATGGTTACAGGATTCATATTGATGGATGTTTAATAAGTCGGAAAGAAATAAGTCATTGAAACCAGTATTATTATTCTCATTATTATCATTTATTGTCAACGGAAAAAATGTGCAATACATATTTACGAGTATATATAATGTGCAGTGAACAATTTTGAAATGGGTCTGATAATCGCAAAAAGTAGTAACGTAAATGAATAAATATATTAAAAAGAAATTACACAGGGCCTATATGCGTTATAACGGTAGAATTACATTGTTTTGTTAGCTCTTTTGAAGAAAAATAAAAAATATAAATATTCAGTGCACAAAGTATATACATAATATAATAAATAATTTTTCAAAATGTGGCAACATCTTCAATAATTTTTTCAGCAATCTCTTGTGATTTAAAAATAAAAACGTTGAAATACAATGATCGTTTATTCTCTTCTCCGTATTCTTTATCGTCTGACGGGCACACTTCCACATATTGATGGCCCGTATCATAACCTTTCCCTCCTCCGCCCATTGTTATCTGATCTTGATGTATGTCAGTATTGGCAGTAGATTGTGTGTCTCTCTTTCTAAGTTTATGACAGCTCCATTTACCAGGACGAATAGGATACATAGACACACCTAGTTCGTATCGAAATTTCGAGAGATCTTGCCACCTTTCTATGAGTTCTTCTTTATTGAACAACAAATCATAATGAATTTTATTATCTTCAATATATCTAAATACGCAGGCCCCATCTGTAGAAACATGGTCATATAATTTATGTTTTTCATGGTTTGCACGAAAATCGAATAACTGGCAAATGTATGCATAACCGGGTTGATGATTTTTCCATGTGGCGATCAAAGTAACAGCAGTATTATTTGTTGCTATGACGACGTTAGTCCAGGATACAGCTCGATTATTTGTTGACCGGACATCTTTTAACGGCAAAAGTATCTTGTCTTTTGGCGACCGAGATAATATTTTTAGCGTTAACTGATTATCCTGAAATTCATCAGTTCGCGATCCGGTAAAAGCTACTTTATCTCTTTCGTTCACGTCAACGTAGTATAATCTTGGGATTTTCGATTTATCAGTCTTATAAGCATACGATTTTATAGACAACGATTCCTCATGGGCGTATGGTGCAACCAATTGAGTACTCACCACGTTACGGCTTCTTACTTGATCGAGTTGCGCGCGTTTGTCTCTAGCTAACCAATTTTGGGCTAAATCGTCGATAGCATTTGGAAACAATGCCTTGTCGGGTAAATTCAGTTTACTTTTTAAATTAGGACAAGCATTTGGTTTCATTATCCAATATCGTAAACTACTCAATGACATGAGCATGTTCACTTTCACTCGATGATTGTACAAAAGCCATGTGATATCTAATTCGGTCGTATTGTCGATGAATTTATTATATGCTTCGACTCTACCGTTTTTCACAATACTTCGATATGGCACCTCTGCTTCGTCTGTACTCTGGATCACTTGCCCTTTGTCATTTACAAAAACAATATCAGCACATCTTTCGTCGCGGTAATATTCTGGCAATGAAGCGAGCAACTTATTGCGCAAGGTCTTGACATTTGCGTTGTTTTCCAAGTAAAATGTTTTGCATTGATCATTTACAATGCAAACTTCTATGGAAGACTTTGCACTTTGACTGATAATTCCATTACACTCTTTATCACTCACTATCATCCTTGGTTCTTGTCTTCGCTCAATGGCACGGTTGCTGTCCATAAAAATGTCGTCCTCTGTCAGTCCTAGACTTACACGTGCGGCTGCATACGTAACAATTTCGGAGTCAAAAGTCCTGTATATGTTTAAACCATTTCTTACGAAACAAATTACGACAGACGCACAAGAATAATTGACAGCAAATGTCAATAACATGAGAGATAGTAACGCAGACTTGATCTTCATGGTAAACGATTCAAGTGTGACTTGATTGATAGAATTTTAAATCGCAACTGACAACATGATCACCGTGTCTCCAATTTATAACCAGAAAGCGATACTCTCCATGCTATACACGGATGTGAGTTTCTGCTGATAATTTTTCCAAGTTATGAGTTCTTGCTAAGTGTTTTCTCTGTTTTCCTAAGATTTTAATTCTTTTTAAAGCGTTAAATTTTTTATTCAGAATTCAATTTTCATATGAAATGTATTTTCATATGAATTGTACACGCGCACAGAGCGTGGCTGATTACGAATATCGCGTTGCACAAATCATCTGAATATAATCATACAAACCGGAATAGTTTAAATAGCCAAACGTTTGCTTAGCGGAGCTCAGTATCGCTTCGTCAAACGACTTGACTTGTATTCGAGAATTAGTGCAGGCAAAAACTTGATATAAAAATGTTGTTCATAAAGTTGTCCTTTGTATTCCTGGTGTTTTTGTTTTCTTTTGGAGGAAAGTGTTCATATTTATGTTATTGATATTGATTACTGTTGTCGTAGATTGTTATTATATCAAAGAAAAATGGAATTTTGAAATACAAAGAAGACGACAAATTCGGAATTAATTGATTATTAAATTTTAAATATTTGTGCTACAAAACCTCTCAAGTATACTTTTGTACAAACTTGAAAAAAATCTAATGGGAGAAAAATATATCTGACGTGAATGCTGCATAAATTTAAAAATTTTGTTTGACAATTTATTTGGAAGGAAACAAATATTTTTGACCAGTGAAGACAAGTGTGTTATTTCTTAACAAACAGAAAAGTTACCTTGAGAACAAAAAATTCTTAGAAAAGTGTCTGAAGGTTTTCTTTGATTTGCAAGAAATGTTCTTCCACAAGATAATCTATGTCAAATAAGGATTCTGATTTTTCAAATTATAATATTATCACCGTCGATATATAGTTTAAACTTTTCTGCTATTGAAACAATTGAAACGAATTTTCGATTGTTTCTCATTAATGCGGAAATGTTCAAAAAAGACCACGTCTCGTTAGTGAAGTACACTTAGATTCAATCAAATTGATATACACATAGATATATTCAAAATTCTTTTTCGTTACAGATACGGCGACTGTTCCAACTTCTCCAACTATTCCAATTCCTGGGCATTGTTCGGTCATTACGTCGCAAATAATCAAACTCTCGATTTTCGATTTGGAAGATGTCCAAATAAAATCGGCTCTTTATTTGAAAGTCAATGAACTCGAAAATCAAACTGTCGGTCAATTTCTCGATTACTTGGAAAATGTACAACATATCTCCTTGAGTTCACATACTGCATCTGTACGATCTTTGAATCCACCTAAAGATGTCTCGCCTTTCACCACTATACCTCTAACTACAGCATTGTGTCAAGCAATCGATGTATCGTATGATGTATCGAAAGCTGATCGACTATACACATTATTTGTAGGAGTGGAACTGACTCCGCGCCAAGCATTAGTGAGAAGATTTTCGAGAGGTCTTGTCATCGACAATCACACGGGTCTCTTCAAAATGGGCACCTTGTCGCCAGTCATCTTTGACAAGACCTATCAGCCAGTTGAAGATCCTCCAACGCCAAGCGTCGTGTTCGAAAAGCACATTATCGAAACGGTTCACACTACAGAATCGACAGCATCCAGTCAAAATGGATTTTCCGCTGAAATATCAGCATACATCATATCAGTGAAGGCGGAATATTCAAAAGAAAAAAGTTCCACGTCGAAAAATTCAATGAAAACACGGAATGCAGTCGTCTCACTATTAAACAAAAAAACAGGATTATATGTGGACGAAAGTAAAATAGATGTGGACCCGTCATTCGTTGAGAAACTTTATTCCATCGTTGACGACAAAAACTTATCATCGTACGATCGTACGAAACTTGTCGTCAAGTTATTGAACCATTACGGATGGTACGTAACGAATCAATTTACTCTTGGAGGACGACTGGACGTCGTCAAATCATTGCATGGATCGAGTGCCTCGAATGAGAGGAAAGAACTGGAAGCTTTAGAAACAAAGTTGGGTGCGGCATACAGTGTATTTAGTGCAAGTGTGGGCGCTTCTTCTAAAAAAGGTTCGAGCTCTGTTGACACGACTTCGCATTTTTCATCTGATGAACATATCACGTCAACGGTAGATCGGGCGACAGACATAGCGTCTTTCATGGAACATGTGGGAATCAAAGAAAATTGGCGTATCATCGCATTGGATAATATTGTATCGACCTGCAAATTCTTACTAAGAAATCACAGTAATTTGTTTGCTGAAATTCGAAGATTGATTATAAGCAACGTTCATCATCAATCCATCAGCAACTTGCAACCCCATATAAATATGTTGCAATATGTGAATAATATATGGGACGAATATGTTCAGCCTTTCTGAGCTAATCAGATAGGGAAAAAATTCAATTCAACGCAATGCATTTTGTCTGAAAATATTTCATATCTTTATTTACAATAAAAGAATGCTCAGTTTATAACTTTGCTTGTTTCTTTGTCTTTTTCTTTTCTTCATAACCAACAATTCGATTGATCTTATTTGAAAAAGATTTATTACTTATATACACAGAGGTAGGTGCTGCAGAGAGAAACCTAACCTGCCTGCATGACCGAATGAGCAGTGAGCGGTGAAACGGAATGAATTAAAAAATTGCTTTTACGCACTGAGTAATCATATATCATCCTCGCTATATGCTTTACTTATTATATGACAAAGTCTTCATAGAATATATAATCAAATTTTTAAAGGCGTTGTCGACGGCATGTTTGGCTTATTCATACGATCGGCTGGACTTGATGTTTATAGGAAAACTTTGAAGAAAAAGTAGAAAAAGTATAATAATGAAAAAAGTAAGCATAATTAATAATAAGAGGTCAGTTCTTCTGCTTAAATTCTCGGTATATACGAAATATTGAGAAGTGATTATTTGCTGTAGTGAGTCTTGAGAAACATGATTAAATAGTTGACGCAAATAGTGTGAGTAAATAGAACGTTCATTCAGGAAAAGTAAGCAAAAGTGAGATAAAAACAATATTTAAATAAACGAGAGAATCGATATGCTACACAGGGTTGGCGGTCTGTGATAACATACAGAATATATGAAACGTCATTTTTGCAATATGATTAAGGAAACAATTCATGCAATTTGAGATGGATCATCTCCACCAGTCAACAATGTACTTTTTGAAGACACAACAGAGATGAAATAAAGTGGAAATTTAGTACACCTTAGAAGGCAAATATTTATCTCTCTTAAACACATACACCTCTTTCATCGGTTGGAATCATTTCTTATGGAGAGAATTGTAGTCTGCGAAAACCAAAATATAACATTTTTCATATAAGAAGTCAACACATTTTACCTTTTGAGTCAGACTTGCCACAAAATCACCATCATACATGAAACATAAGTCTGCATAATTTGTATGCGAACAATAAAATAGAAGAAAAATAACTGACTTGTGTATTTAACCTGATGTATTTTAGCTGTGAAGGCGTATAATAGATTTAAAAAAACAAGCAGTTTTTTTTTAAGGAGCAAATCAAAATTTTCTTTAGTATTCTTAAGGCTGATTTAATTGTTCATCGACATAATGTATTCAGCAAATGTAATAATCGAAAATTTGGTCTTTCGGAATTGTGATAATCGGAAATTTGGTCCTTCGGAAAATGTGATAATCGGAAATTTAGTCTTCCGGAATATGCGCTGGCCGAAAAACGAGCATATACGGTCTACGGACATCGCTTTAACCATTTGTGTCATCCAATTTTCCACGAGAGTGCTCATCGCTGCCGCCGCAATATGTCTCTAACTCTGTTCTGTAGCTTTGGCGTTAGTTTTCGTATCGCTGACATACTTTTTTATGGAATGAATAAAAAAATTATGATACACTTGGAAAATTATATCTTGCTTGAATGATTTTATTTAAGTCATGTGAGAATTATTCTATGAAATAGAGAAAAATTATGTGCTTGGATCACTTTAGCATGGAAAACAAGCAAAGAAGCACTTTCCACCTTGACAAAGTTTCAAAGAAAATAAGCAATAGTTCTACTAAGAGATCTTTTCCAAAATCGTTATAAAAAACATGATCATAGAACATCGTCTTTTAAAAAATCTAAGGTAAGGATGTAAAGCCATTTCAATAAACCTTTGGAATTAATGCTTTATAGAATCTAAATTCTGTATGTACCAGAGTATGCTCATATGTACATTGTTGATCTTAAATTTTCGTTTATGCGGTTATGTCTGCGAGAAAACTCCATTATCGACTCTTTGATTATAAGAATTTATGATGCAACGATGCTCTCGCAAAAGGCCAACAAAGATACCAATACCATAACGATCATTCTTTGTACTAATCGAGGTTATAGCGGATTTGAGGACTTATAGATCGACTAAGATGCAAGTTTTATAAATCGTATGCGATATTACACCACTTTTAGAATTCTTAATTGATTCAAGATCATAAGATCTCGTAAAACCAAACTCGGTTTATTTTAGCGAGGGAAAAAGAAAAATCTATTAAAAGCGGAAGACTGTTATGGATGAAATAAGTATATTTATAACCTGAAAATGAAGTATAAAGTACGCAAGAATGTCTATAACACGCTGAAGGATCTGCAGATCCGTCAATCTATACCTGTATAATTGCAACTAATCTCTGAAATTTTGCATTTTTGTCTTTAAGATATCATTCTAAAATTTCCATCCTTTTCTCTCCAAGAAACATGGATTATTTTCTAAGGCTTTGCTATACTATCTGAACAAATTTTCTAGATCGGACCAATATACCACATAGCTGTCAAACAAGCTGTGAAGAGTATTTTAACTGCACTGAAACCAGTGTGCTCAGGCTTTAAAAAACTCTATGAACAATACTCAAAATTTATCGGGAAGTGTTTCAGTCATTAAAAATGTTTATCGTTATTCAAGAAAATTTAGTCAAATGAATGTTTACAGAAAATGAGGTGAAGTACTGTGCTCGCGTTTTGGTCAATCAAAGCAGATTTGTATTTTAGAAAGAGAGGGTGGTCTATAGCAATATATTTTGGTGATTTGTGAAACATTTGAATCGCGGATCTTCATCGCTTTGTGATCAATAGAAGTGACTTACACTCGAGGCGTTGACTCGCCGAATTTAAATCATATTACAAACTGTTGAGTGAAGCGGTTAGCTGGAATAGTTGGTGGTAATGGCGGTGGTGTTAGTTTACATAAGTGAAGCCATGACTGTGGCCGCGTACAATACCCTTATTGCTTTCACTACCCGTTGAGCTAATGGGATATTTTCGAATATTTGTGGCATGCGAACTTGTACCCTTTTTACATGGCACGCACTAAAAATTTATACTTTTCACGGATTTTGTTCGCAATTTGTTACTTTTTTGTGTAAGCTAACGTTTTGATATTGTTTTTGGGCGCAATTTTGCTTATATTTTTTGGTTTAGTTCTCATTTTCCTGTCAAAACCTGGCCAAAAATTTCGTTGATTTAACTCCCCGAATTCAGTTCGATTGTACTTGTGAACTGCTGAAAACGCACGCCACAAACGACCACTGTTTTGGGTGCGGCAGTGTTGGATAAATTATAACACAAAAAGTACATGAAACTTAAAAAAATGGCAAAGGAAAGCAGGAAGTGCATGAAAACTATCAAAATGTGCGCGTCTAAAGTCAAAAACAACAAAAGCTAAACTAAGCGTGGTTTTTAAACAGTGGCTTTTAAACAGTTGAAGGTGGTGTCTTTTGCTATTCATTTGGTATGTTCGCGTTGAAAGAACATATACATACATACAAGTATATTGCTTTTGCAAAGGCGATTAAGGTTGGTGAGATAATGGCTTTTACAAGCTTTGAGAATAATTTAGTGTAATTAAGAACTTTTATAAAATGTTTAAAATATGTATAATAACCAATAGGTCGGTTATAGTGATACAAAATCAAACGGATAACACTGTACCAGTAATTTTGAGCTAAGAGAAGTGTTGGACTGATTTAACTTAGCTTTGCCATTAAACGAGAATACGCAAATTGATTAAAATAACTTTCTATCATACCGATTTAATTGGCAGAAAGTTCACTATAATTGTGAAAAGCCTTATATATTAAAGTATAATCTTAGGATTTTCGATTTTTCAGTCTTGTATTCATAAGATTTTATAGACAATGACTCCTCATGGGCGTACGGTGCAACCAATTGAGTACTCACCAAGTTACAGCTTGTTACTTGATGGAGTAGCGCGCGTTTGTCTCTAGCTAACCAATTTTGTGCTAAATCGTCGATAGCATTTGGAAACAATGCCTTGTCGGGTAAATTCAGTTTACTTTTTAAATTAGGACAAGCATTTGGTTTCGTTATCCAGTATCGCAAACTACTCAATGACATAAGCATGTTCACTTTCACTCGATGATTGTACAAAAGCCATGTGATATCTAATTCGGTCGTTTTGTCGATGAATTTATTGTATGCTGCGATTCTACCGTTTTTCACAATACTTCGATATGGCACCTCTGTTTCGTCTTCAATCTGGATCACTTGTCTTTTGTCATTTACAAAAACAATATCGGCACATCTTTCGTCGCGGTAATATTTTGGCAACGAAGCGAGCAACTTATCCCGCAAGGTCTTGACATTTGCGTTGTTTTCCAAGTTAAATGTTTTGCATTGATCATTTACAATGCAAACTTCTATGGAAGACTTTGCACTTTGACTGATAATTCCATTACACACTTTATCACTCACTATCATCCTTGGTTCTTGTCTTCGCTCAATGGCACGGTTGCTGTCCATAAAAATGTCGTCCTCTGTCAGTTCCAGACTTTCACGTGCAGCTGCATACGCAACAATTTCGGAGTCAAAAGTCCTGTTTACGTTTACACCATTTCTTACGAAACAAATTACGACAGACGCAAAAGAATAATTGACAACAAATATCAATAACATGAGAAATAGTAACGAAAATTTGATTTTTATTGTAAACGATTCAAGTGTAACTTGACTGATGGAATTTTAAATCGAAACTGACAACATGATCGCAGTTTCTCAAATTTATAACCAGAAAGCGATACTCCCGATGCAATACACGGATGTGAGTTTCTGCTGATAATTTTTCCAAGTTATGTATTTTGTAATATTTATACCCTGAACAGGGTATATTAAGTTTGTAACACCCAGAACGAAGCGCCGGAGACCCTATAAAGTATATATCGTCACCTGTAATGCAAAATAACGTATCATCAAAAAAATTGAAATTGAGTGTCTTATTGATTACGCTTCACTACTTCAAATTATATTCATAATATTAAATATGTTCAACATTTTCTGGTTCTGCGGTCATATATAAACCAGTTTTAACCAATATTAATATTTTGCTTCACTCATCTTCGATTTTATTTCGTGTTTCATTCATGCCACTGTAAATTTCTGAAAATGTTGTTACGTTATTTTGCATTTCAGGTGACGATATACAAATGATCAGTATGTCGAGCTGAGTCGATTTAGCCATGTCCGTCTGTCCGTCTGTCTGTATATATACGAACTAGTACCTCAGTTTTTAAGATATCCTTTTGAAATTTTGCAAACGTCATTTTCTCTTCAAGAAACCGCTCATTTGTCGGAACTGCCGATATCGGACTACTATAACATATAGCTGTCATACAAACTGAACGATCGGAATAAAGTTCTTGTATGGAAACTTTCACATTTGACAAGATATATTCACGAAATTTGGTATAGATTATTTTCTAAGGCAACAATATAATATCCGAAAAAATTGTTCAGATCGGCTTACTATAGCATATAGCTGCCATACAAACTGAAGGCAAAGAAATGCAGCTGTGAAGAGTATATTAGCTTCGGTGCAGCCGAAGTTAACGTTTTTTCTTGTTTCTTCTTTCAATGTGTTCTTACTAAGTGTTTTCCCTGTTTTTGTTAGACTTTGATTCTATTAAAGCAATCGCAAAGCATGCATACCGAGCGTTCAATTTTTTATTATTATTATTACTACTTTCATATGAACAGATTGTACACTCGCACAGAGCGTGGTTGATTACGAATATCGCGTTTTTTCGAAATCATTTGTATGCTTTTGCACAAATCATCTGAATTTAATCAAGCAAATCGGAATAGTTTAAATAACCAAACGTTTGCTTAGCGGAGCTCAGTATCGTTTCGTCAAACGTCTTGACTTGTACGTAACGAATCAATTTACTCCTGGAGGACGACTGGACGTCGTCAAATCATTGCATGAATCGAGTGCCTCGAATGAAGCAAACGAACTGGAAGCTTTAGAAACAAAGTTGGGTGCGGCATATGGTGTATTTAGTGCAAGTGTGGGCGCTTCTTCTAAAAAAGGTTCGAGCTCTGTTGACGCGACTTTGCATTTTTCATCCGATGAACGTATCACGTCAACGGTAGATCGGGCGTCAGATATAGCGTCTTTCATGGAACATGTGGAAATCAAAGAAAATTGGCGTATCATCGCACTGTATAATATTGAACCGACCTGCAAATTCTTATTAAGAAATCACAGTAATTTGTTTGCTGAAATTCGACGATTGATCATAAGCAACGTTCATCATCAATCCATCAGCAACTTGCAACCCCATATAAATATGTTGCAATATGTGAATAATATATGGGACGAATATGTTCAGCCTTTCTGAGCTAATCAGATTGAAAAAAAATTCAATTCAACGCAATCCATTTTGTCTGAAAATATTTCATATCTTTATTTTCAATAAAAGAATGCTCAGTTTATAACTTTGTTTGTTTCTTTGTCTTTTTCTTTTCTTCATAACCAACAATTCGATTGATCTTCTTTGAAAAACATTTATTATATATACAGAGGGAGGTGCTATCGAGAGAAACCTAACTTCCCTGCATAACAGAATGAGCAGTGAGCGGTAAAAAAAAAAAAATGAATTAAAAAATTGTTCTTACGCACTGAGTAATCATATATCATCCTCGCTATACTCGTATGCTTTACTTATTAGGTGACAAAGTCTTCATAGAATATACAAAAAAATTTTTAAAGGCGTTGTCGACGGCATGTTTGGCTCATTAATACGATCGGCTGGACTTGATGTTTGTAAGAAAACCTTGAAGAAAAAGTAGAAAAAGTAAAATAAAGAAAAAAGTAGACATAATTCATAAACAATTTGGTCTTTGCACTAGCATACAATTATGATCAACTATCAAAGCGACTCTAAGCCTCTACGCTGACAGATAATGAACAAAAATTAACATTTTTATTTCTGTTTTGTCATAATGATTTTCCCTGTACTTTACATGTAGATGTTAATATTTTGATAGCAATTTACATTTTTTTGGTTTATGCGACTTCAAGGCATCTCACCCCTCAACACAACATTCATCGTACAACACAACTTACAGCATCACACCACGTAACCCCACGCAACAAACACAACCATATCACATCATACATCTAACCAACCACACTACACACCATAATCGTTTACACCACCGTTTATACCATCTACGGACAGCGCTTTAATCATTTACCTCATACAATTTTACGCTACAATGCCCATCGCTTCCGCAGCAATACGTTTTTTATTATTTCTGGTAATCAGCTTTCGCGATAGTTCCCTTATCGCTGACATACTTTTCTAAGCAATGAATAAACAAAAATTATGATACACTTGCAAAATGAAATTTTACTTGAATGCTTTTATTTAAGTTATGTGGAGCTAACGAGAACGAACATTATTATCTGATTATTAGGAGAATTATTTGCGTGAATTATTTTTGCATTGAAAACATCTTATAAAGTAATACTTTCCACATTGAGAAAGTTGCAAGGAAAGGAACATTTAGTTGTGTTAGATCTTTTCCATAATCGTTTCAAAAAGAACTCACCAAGGAACACTTCTAACCTACAAAAGGCATTTAGTAGGCGAATAATCCAGCCTCAGCAGTTTGATAATTATGCAATTCTCAAACTTAATTCTTGGGAATAATTGCTGTTACAGGTTCTAGGGTATCCACGTGTATTTTTATCTTTATTTGTCGGTTATGCGAAAATGTTTATGATAAAAACCACCTACCTTTAGTCCAAATAAATTTCCGATTATAAGATTTTTTACATTAACAATGCTTCTATTTTAGTAAATCATTTAAAGCCTTAGACTAAACTATGTTTGCAAAGAATACCGACAAAAATTTAACCTTAGGACTAAGTTCCTTAAATATTATACAATTTGAAACGAAAAAGAACTATATGACATCATTTCCACTTTTTTAATACAATTACAAAAACAAAACAAAAAAATGAGAGCATGAAACTGTTTCCAAAAGTTAAAAATTTACTAACGCCCGTTTAATTTTTCTCAGTGCAACAAACAAACAGTCGCAAATCGGTGATTTGTAAACCATTTGATTTGCGGATCTTAATCGCTTTGTGGTCAATCGAAGTGACTTACAGTCGAGGCGTTGACTCGCCGAACTCTTATCATATTACAAACTATTGAGGGAAGCGGTTAGCTGGAATAGTTGGTGTAGGTGCAACCTAAGCAAAACCATGAATGCGAGCGCGTAGAACAACACTTCATGCACAGTAAATGATTTCCCTTTTCAAGTGAGCACACGCTATATTTTCGAATATTTCGAGCATTTGAACTTGTCCTCTTTTTTCATGGCACGCAATAAAAATCTATACTTTTTATAGATTTTGCTCGCAATTTGTTACTTTTTCGCGTCAAAACCATTTGATTCGATTCGATTTGTTTTAAACATGTCTCTGAAAGCAGGAAGTTCATGAAAAGCTATCGAAATGTGTGCGTTAAAAGCCAAAAACCACAAAATCTAAAATGAATGTGGTTTTTGCAGCTTTCATAAATTTCAGAGAAGAGTTTTTTACTCTTTCTGTTTTACGCTTTAAAAGTACGGTCGTTAAAGGAACATATATTCATATATAGCTTTTGGAAATGCGATTGAGGTTTGTAAAATAATGGGTTTTACAAGCTGTTAGAAAAATGTAAAGCAAATAAAAACCTTATATACCTTTCTTACTTACTTTATGATGAAGATAGGGTACTATTTGTTTGGTCTAGTGCAGTGTTTCCCAAAGTGGGCGATAACGCCCCATTGTGGGCACTGCAGGTGTCAAGGGGGGCGGTAAGATACCCAGAAAGAAAATGGGGGCGTTGTGTAGAGGCCTGGGGGGTTATTTGTAATTTTATTTAGCTAGGAGGCCTCTTAGACAATGACTACATGAGCTCTCGACTCTCAACAACAACTTGTGAACATCAACTAATATGAATTAAAAGATTGCTCAAACTCGGTTCTATATTTCTCTCCGCATAGTTCATATATCTGTCCTATTTTATTGAATATAGAAAAAATGAAAATCATGTCAATCGGTCGCTCCGTTTTATAACGACAGGATAGAATTTATAGAATACTAACTGTCATACGTATTGCTCTTGCCATTGCCTAATCTGTATGTGGGCATTTGCTATCATAATATAATCATTTGCGCAAAGGTGTAGGGTAGGTAGGTTCGAGCTGATGTAGCGCATGCTTTGAGCTCTTGAAAAATTTATTTTATCACTTGCGAAAATCCTTATAAGTATTCCACAAACAGTTTATTGGACCAATAGTTTACTTTCACTTATACTTAATTTTACCCAATTATTTTATATATTGACATAAGAAAATAAGTGCATTATGTATATGATGACTAGGGGAAGCATTTACCTCTTGGCACTCTGAACTATCTTACCGATTGGTAGACATTTTACGTAAAAAATGTGACGTAGTCCACACTTTTGATATCTTGGAAAGTTGAAAAGATATGGCTCGATATCAAACATTTTTATATGAAAGAAGATGTATCTTGAAGTTTATTGCAAGTATATGTATGTATTCATGCGGTGCTTCATTTTTATACAGTCAAGTAACCGTCCCTATGAAAGAATGATGATGAGGAATGCACTGCGACCTTTGGTCTATTGTGCCTTCTCCTTACTCACATTGACTAGCCTAGACCCAGCCCATTAATGAAGTCCAGTAGACTTTCTGGCGATAGCGAGGCAATGTGATCCCTATTCGGAAACAACACTCCAAGGGCCTTAGATCTGCGTCTACAGACTGCTGTGCAGTCAATCAGCAGATGCTCCGTGGTTTCAGGCTCCCTGTCGCAGAAACGGCAGTTGATGCAAGCTGATAGGCCCATGCTGTGCAGATGCCTATTTAGCTTGCTGTGACCAGTGTACCATGCGACTAGCAGCCTGAGTTTGTTCCTGGGGAGGCTTATTACAATTTTGAACCTTTTCAAGTTGTATCCTCCCATTAGCAGCTTGGCGTATCTCATGCCATCAGCTTGTAGCCAATACTCCTCCCTGCCTACTCTTTCCTCTTTATGGAGCAGCTCCTTCATGGTATGGGGACTCACCCCCGTAAAGGATTCGGTTCCTACCATCTTGGTGGAGGCTGCGGAGCGGGCGAGCTCGTCTGCCAGTTCGTTGCCGGCTATACCTTTGTGACCAGGCACCCGGATCAGGTGTACCTGGTTTCTTCCGCAAGGCTATTCAGCCTATCCCTACACTCCTGCACTAGAAGCGATTTGATCTCGTACGAGGAGATCGCCTTTAGCGCCGCTTGACTATCGCTGAGAATGGCTATTCGCTCATTGCGATGGAGGTTTATTTCTATACACCGGGTTATGCATAAACTTCTGCCTGGAAAATGCTCGGGAACTCACTTATGGGTATGGAGAGCCTAGTGCGTGGGCCCACAATCCCTGCGCCGATTCAATTCGACATTTTCGAGGCATCGGTGTACCACCTCATAGTACTGTTCCTCAACAACAGCTCGAGGTTGGAGCCGTTCCAATCGTTTTTGCTGCCGAGAGTAACCTTAAACTTTTTCCTGAGGTTAACCATTTTGGTAGCAATACTCGTATCCCTCGTGAGAAGGGCCAATGGTATATTGCCACTTATCTTTTCCATCCTCTGGGATGAGACTATCTTGCCTTTTCCCCACCCCTATGCCGTTATTTGCAGAAAGGGCTTGTTGGCCTCTTGACCGATGACCAAATGAAGTGGAGAAAGTTCAAGAAGAACCTTCAGTGCTGCCGTTGGACAGGTGCGCATTGCGCCCGTCATGCAGACACGGCCAGCCGCTGTAGCTTCAGTAGCTTAGTCTTAACCGATGTTTGCGACGCTACTGAGGCCCAGGCTACGGCCCCATATGTGATTATCGGTCTCACTATCATGGTGTACAACCACCTAACTATCCTTGGCTTACAACCCCAGGACCTTCCTGCCAGCCGATTGCACACCATTAAGGCTTTTGTCGCCTTGACCAAGGTCAGGTTTACGTGCTGCTTCCACCTCAAAGTGGAGGTATTTGACACTGTTGGTCATCCCCATCTCACTGCCCCCCAGTGAGAGATTCCTAAGACCGGGTAGGGTCCTGCGTCTCGTAAACGGGATTACTGACGTCTTGGAGGGGTTGATATTCAGTTCAACCTCCCGACACCACCCCTTCGCTAGATTGAGACCTCTTTGGATCAAGTCACAGAGAGTGTCTTCATATTTGCCTTTTGCCATAATTACAATGTCGTCCGCATACCATTGCCAGCGGATCTCATTGTCTGTTAGCAGTGTTAGCAGGTCGTCTACGACTAGACTCAATAGCAGGGATGATAACACACCCCTCTGTGGGCAGCCTTTTGTTGTGCCGAGACGAATTCTGCTATCACCTACTGTGGTCTCAGCATACCCTTGTGCGCAGTACGGCTTCTATCCATATACGCACTGGTGCCGCCACATTCCTTTTCTCCATGGTTTTTAGTAGGAAAGACGTTAGACTTATTAGCCTGAAAGATTTCGTCAATGAGTAGTCTTTCCTTCTACCTTGGGTATGAAGATCACCTTCGCTTTCCTCCATACCTCAGGGATATACGCCATTGCAAGGTTCTCTCTCAGCAGCCGAACTAGGTGAGACAACAGAGACTGCTCCCCTTGCTCTCTATAGTCCGCTATAAAACCTTGAAATATTTTATGAAACAACATTAACTAAAGAGACCTAACACAAATTGTTATATTGAAGCCTTTATGGAACTACAAAACATTTTATAGCGAAAAACATATCCATCAGCAAAACACATTATTGTACGCTCTCACAAACTCTCACTGTAGCTTATAGTTTATGATGCGAATCATTGAGCATTAGAACAAAAATAACTCTGCAAAGAATAGTCAATCTAGATTTTGCTAACAAATATAATCAACACCCTCCCAGCATTGGCTGCAACGTATGTTTTTCACTAGTTCATATAGTTATAAGAAACAATCAAACATAAAATAGCAATACAAAATGCGAAACTAAAAATTTAAAATCAAACTGAAAACCCGTTTCTGAATAAAAACACAGCAAAATCGGTGCAAGTTTTCATGTCACATTCAATCATCTATGCATATCAATGAACGCGACCCTGCGGCGCTCGCTTATTGTTGAATCTTATACTTGGAGTATAGTATATTAACTGTGGCACAGAGTTTGTTACATCCAGGACGAAAAGTTGGAGATGCTATAAAGCACATATTATTACTATTCTATAGCATATGCATATTGGAACTAAATCCGATCACTGTAACACTTATAAGACATTGCATAAGGAGCAAAAAGGCGGAAAGAAGACATTTGACAACCTAATACTTAATTCATCATCGTATGCTTTATGTAGTTAATTGAAAAACAAAATAAAAAATAAAAAATCAGAAGCTTATTTGTGTTTATTTTACGTAATTAGTTTAGAAACCTGCACAACTTTTCTCCCAAATATAGCAAAAAGGCTTTAGAATACTATTTTTGAACTTGCGTGTCAAAGTTAAGAAGATTGAAAAAGTATATTAAAATAAAAAAAATTAAAAATCATCGCAGCAAACCACGCAAAAGAACGTGAAAACAACAAAAAAGCAAAAGCACGTCAATAGCAAGCTACAAGCCACAACAACAAAGCAAACTTAAATCCAAACAATGCTAGCCGTATAATAAACACAGACATGCTAGCCAACATGCAGACACACAAAATTACGTATATAATATATACATATGGCATATACACAAACGTCTTAAAGCGTTTGGTGCAGCAATTCATGGCGCTACACGGCGTATGAGTTACATACAGGCAAGCATATTGAATAGCGATTGCTATGGGGCGCTTTTGGCTGCTTGCCTGGCCATACGCGCTCACATAGAAACCCATACAAAGGCACACACAAGTATATAAATGCATGTTGCTTGTGTGTTACTTGCAATATACAAAGGTGCTTGCCAAAGAGCCTACTAAGTAGCTGCTTGTCCCCATTGAACCAACATTGCATGGCCAACAACTAGTCGACTAGTAAGTCAACTTTCACGATTATTGTACCCCTTTCTTTTACAATTTCTCACTCAACATGCCGCCGCTCAGCTCTTAGTTGACTTACCACGCTTAAGTGTATATTAAATCGCAATTGCGACGGCAGTCGTCGAGCGGCAGCTCAAGCGTAACACCGCGAAATTTATTTATACGCAATGATAAAAAATTCAATATTTCATACAAAGAAAAACTTAATTGATTCGAGAATTGCAAAAAAAGATGTGAATTTGTAGAGTGAAAATCATATTTTTATAATAAAAATTTAAAAGTTGGAAAATTAAAAATTTTGTGCATATAAAAAAAACGAAGTCGCTGTGCGCATTTTAAATTCCATTATAGTAGGCTTCCACTTTTATTCTTGCGAAAAAAAAGTATGTTAAAAAAAATAGTTGTGGGAAAAATTCAAATTTTTTGATTAAAAATACAATAAAAAAAAACAATTCGAAAAAATGTTAAGTCATTTGTAAAAAAAAAATTGAATTTGGCGCGTTTTTCAACGAAACATCATCGAAATAATACTTCATATTCGTTCGTAGCCTACTTTGTTGTACTACAGCACATAGCATGGTGGCCTACAGTTAATTACAGACATCCTAAACGCACATACATACACAATCGAACAAATGCATTTGCAGAAATATGCATGCAGCATATACTAACCGCACCTGGAGTCTAATTTCATACACGGCACATAGTTCTGTGCGCGTGTGACAACGAACTGAGTTTATTTGCTGCCGCTCGTTTATTTAATTGCCCGTCAACGGTCACTCATACGCCGCGTTGATCGTTTACACTGCATGGTCAGCCGTTTACACTGCATGGTCATGCCTTATTTTCTTATTTTAGATATTCCGAGCTGCAAGCGGTGTATGTATGTATGGTATGAGTTTTATTATTGTTGTTTTACCATTTTTTGTTGTTTTTGTACGATTTTTGTTGTTTTCACACCATTTTTATTCTTATTTTAGATTTTAGTTGCGTTGTTTTTTTGGCGTGTCTGTACGCACTCACACTTATCTATATGTCTGTGTATTCAAAGTGAAATTAACTCATTTAAAGTACAATTAAATTAAAACACTTTCAATTACCTCACTTTAAATGACCCTCCAGAGGCAAGGGAGTGGGAAAAATGTGGAAAGTTATTGTTAAGTTCGAGACATGCAAATCACTTGCTTTTCTGTAAAAATAACTGCATTCTATAGTACATTTTTGAAGAACCAAATAATACGTCGATCAGCCACAATACATTTGGGGATGTTTCATCACGGAGCCTGAATTTACCGACCGTTCTGCCAAAGGTGCCTTCTTTGCCCATCCTGGCGTTAGAATCGTTCAGCACGATTTTGATATCGTGGCGGGTGCAACTATCATAGGTTCGCTCCAAGTGCTCCCAATAAAGTGACCGGACATTCCAGTTGCATACCATTAAATCGTTATCCTTAATGCATTTGCCGTGGTTTTTTATCCGAGGCTGCTATTTTATTTTCATTGGGTGTGTTTTTTTTTTTTTTTTGACGGTTCCCAAACTCAGCGCCCAAATCTGAGAAGGGCTGACACTTCTCACTTTATCTCGCCTTCAAAAGGATGTTCTTTGGCTACCCAGAGGATACTTGGTCAAAGAACGAAAGTCGTGAGCTGCTTGAGTCATATGTAAAATAATCGTTTCTGGCCACTCCCTGACGCTCAGGCAACTTCCCTCTAGACTAAATAAATAAATTTTCGTACATATATTTCGTGTATACATATTTATTTCTGGATTTCATTGTTTTCAGCTAATCGCGCTGTAATTAAATTGAAATATTTACTTTTTCCATGCCATTTTGCGGTGAAACTTTCGAAACAATTTTCTCCCTACAGATTTGCGTTTATATATTTCTATTGTCTACCTTTACTTCTATTTTTTGTTTTTTTGCTTTACCTACTTCGAGTCTGTCTACCACAGACAGTTTGCATGTAAATTGGTGGCACAAACTTGCAGTTAGCAAGTCGGCGTGCCGTCTGAGTTTTTTCCGCAGCGGTCACAATAAATTTGGTTTGCTTTCAACTAATTTTCTCTATTCAGAATTCATTTATTTCGCTGCGTGTTTTTTGCTTTTAAACTTAGCACTTTAATTGTTTTCCACCTCAACTTTAAATTTCTTTTTTTTTGGTTTTTCTTCTCTATTACATTTTTTTTATATTTATACCCTGAACAGGGTATATTAAGTTTGTCACGATGTTTGTAACACCCAGAAGGAAGTGTCGGAGACCCTATAAAGTATATATATAAATGATCAGTATGTTGAGCTGAGTCGATTAAGCCATGTTCGTATATCTGTCCGTCTGTCTGTCCGTCTGTCTGTCTGTCTGTCTGTCTTTATATATACGAACTAGTCCCTCAGTTTTTAAGATATCCCTTTGAAATTTTGCAAACGTCATTTTCTTTTCAAGAAGCTGCTCATTTGTCGGAATGGCCGATATCGGACCACTATAACATATAGCTGTCATATAAACTGAACGATCGGAATCAAGTTCTTGTATGGAAAACTTTCACATTTGACAATGTATCTTCACCAAATTTGGTATAGATTATTTTCTAGGGCAACAATGTAATTTCCGAAGAAAATGTTCAGATCGGAATACTATAGCATATAGCTGCCATACAAACTGAACAGATAGTTACTAACATAAATGCACCTGTGAAGGGTATTTAGCTTCGGTGCAACCGAAGTTAACGTTTTTTTCTTGTTACTCATATGCTTGCCAATTTTAACAGGAAAATTTTGTTCAGCGAAGAAACTGACTTTTTATTGTATGGATACGTTAAAAAACAAAATTTTCACATTTCAAAAGATGATTTTTTAAGAGCTTGATAACTTTTTTTTAAAAAAAAAACGCATAAAATTTGCAAAATCTCATCGGTTCTTTATTTGAAACGTTAGATTGGTTCATGACATTTACTTTTTGAAGATAATTTCATTTAAATGTTGACCGCGGCTGCGTCTTAGGTGGTCCATTCGGAAAGTCCAATTTTGGGCAACTTTTTCGAGCATTTCGGCCGGAATAGCCCGAATTTCTTCGGAAATGTTGTCTTCCAAAGCTGGAATAGTTGCTGGCTTATTTCTGTAGACTTTAGACTTGACGTAGCCCCACAAAAAATAGTCTAAAGGCGTTAAATCGCATGATCTTGGTGGCCAACTTACGGGTCCATTTCTTGAGATGAATTGTTGTCCGAAGTTTTCCCTCAAAATGGCCATAGAATCGCGAGCTGTGTGGCATGTAGCGCCATCTTGTTGAAACCACATGTCAACCAAGTTCAGTTCTTCCATTTTTGGCAACAAAAAGTTTGTTAGCATCGAACGATAGCGATCGCCATTCACCGTAACGTTGCGTCCAACAGCATCTTTGAAAAAATACGGTCCAATGATTCCACCAGCGTACAAACCACACCAAACAGTGCATTTTTCGGGATGCATGGGCAGTTCTTGAACGGCTTCTGGTTGCTCTTCACCCCAAATGCGGCAATTTTGCTTATTTACGTAGCCATTCAACCAGAAATGAGCCTCATCGCTGAACAAAATTTGTCGGACGTAAAGCGCGAAACACATTTCGAACCGAACACTTATTTTGGTAATAAAATTCAATGATTTGCAAGCGTTGCTCGTTAGTAAGTCTATTCATGATGAAATGTCAAAGCATACTGAGCATCTTTCTCTTTGATACCATGTCTGAAATCCCACGTGATCTGTCAAATACTAATGCATGAAAATCCTAACCTCAAAAAATCACCCGTTATAAGCCATTGTTGAAACACCGGTACATCTTTAAGTGACTGTGATACAGTCAACCAAAACTTTCCTGCAATGAATCGGCTGCCTGTATGGTATGAAGTGCACTTTTGTTTAAATCAAATGTCGTTCATATCAAGGTGCTCCAATGCGACGATAATGCGCTCTTCTTGAGGTCCTTGGCGATGCCTCCAATACCGTGTTATTTAACTTCGCCTTATTTGGTGGGGTTTTGAGAACACGCTTGTCTACGTAGATAAGAGCGAGACGACTGACGTCTTAAAAGAACGCACTGTCAGCGTAAGTGTTTAATGAAAATAAAAATAAATAACTTCGTTGCTCACCTCAGAAAATAATAATTTACTTTTCAGTAAGAAATATGAAATATGAGTTCTTCGAAGTCAGCGAAAACGCCGCTTGTGTCCATGGCAGAGGCGACCAAAATGAATTGATATACGCCATAATGTATTCAACCATAATATGACATAAAGATATAAAGGTTAAACAAAAACACAGCACATTTCACAACAGTCGTTACTGTCTTTTAACATTACACGCAACGTAATTGGTGAATTATTGAAAGATGGCGCAGCGAGAAGAAAGAATCGCAAATATTATTAAGAATGTATGTTTTATTTACAACTATCAGTAATAATAATTACCGTGAGGTAAATATGCAGTATCACAATCGAATAAGTGAGTGTGTGCGTAAGATAGCGTATGCATAACTCTATTTAAATATTTACTCGAAAAATCTGCAACAAGGATATGCTGATTTCACTTGACTGAAATCGCAGGACCAATAATATATGTATTGAAGGATGTATGAAATCGTGAAGCAGGCAAAGAAATTGCAGTAAAAGTAAAAACAAATTAAATTTAATTTATAGCTGCAGATGCAGATGTGGTCATAAGAAAAGAATTCTGCTTCGATTGGTGCAGACGTTTCATACAATTTATATTTGTGTGTGCCTGGAGGCAAACAAAGTTCAAATATATGTCGCGACTTGTCTGTAAAAGTATTTAGTTGGGTACTACGAACATGTGCGATTGAAAGCCTAGAAATGGAAATGCACTTTCAAAATCAAATCCAAGTAATGCATCCTAAGGAACTTAGAAACTAAGTCAGTGCGTAAACCATGACTGAGAGAACGTTTTACAGATTCCTTGTGGCTTACTGGTAAAACATTACGCATTGTTGTTTGCTACAATGCATTTAATGGCAACTATTGATTACTGTTGTTGCTGCATTTTGCGTTTTCGAACCGAACGTAAGATTTTTACCAGTAACAGTTGTAAATCGGATTAAGTGAGTACCATGGCGAAGAGTCACGATTTAAATGAAGCTAAATAGGGTGGCGTTGAGCTTCCCTGAGCTGTTGGAGCAGTAGCTGGGTGGAATGGTATGTGTTCGTGGTGTTACAAAATTCCAATGAAATTATTGTTGCTAAAGCTGTAGTTCAAATTATGGTTGTTGTTGTTAACACTGCAGTTGATGTTATTGTGTGCAAAAGTTACAAATTGCAACAGCGTGTTTTTATAGTTCAGTAGCATATTAAGCGATAAACATTTTTTGGCGCACCAAGTTGTAAGGGAGAGGAGTTACTGAAAAGTCAGGAAAAGCTGTGCATGCAACGGACGCATAGGAATTCTGATAGGTTCATAGAAGTAAAAAACTTTACTTTATTTGAAAATACCAAAAGAGGGAAATAGTTGCATGTTTTAGTTGCATTCCAAGTGATAAGCTTTGCGTAAGCGTTGCAATTCGGGGAAAATGGCTATCTACTGCGGCGAGAAAATGGTGAATATTGCTGATTGGCAGATGATTTCGTTAAAGAATTTCGAATGTTCGAATATTCTATTGCTTCCTTCAATATCTTAATAAAATCGGACCTGGAACAAAGTTATATTTAGTAGTAAATATTTTTTAATTTATTTTATCGAAATGCTTATTTATACTTGGTCTAACAAGTCTCCAAGTTTTAATAAGACTGCACACAGAACACTACTCAGTCTGCTAGCAAATAGTACCATACCGGCCTTTACAGCCATTCGAGACAACGATGCAGATGACGACAAGTGCCTAACAGGTTTCTAATATAATTATGCTCGATTTTTCGCCAATGCACCAAAGTTAAGTACCCACAAGTAGCAGCGCCGTTTAAGCGCCTTTTGATTTCTGCGCTGGCTGTAAGATCTGAGCTGGTTATGCCATAATTCCCGCAACGCTTCATTTCTCTACTTTTAGTAATAGTAAAAGTCATTCACTTTTCACCACAAGTCGTCTACACTTTCTACGTCCTTCCGCTTACCCTGCAGTACACTTAAACGCGCTTAATATCGGCGTCGTGTCGACGTCGTGTCGCGTAGTTAAGGAAATGCAAACGCAATTTTCTATTATTTGACTGTCAAAATGTGTTGGCTGCGACCGCTACGACGTGAGTAGTTTACGAATTATCCTACTTTGAGGCTCTTGTGTCTCCTTTCTTGCTTATATTCTCTCTTTAAAGTAGTGGGTCGGTTCTGAAAACCACCATGGACGAGTTGGTTGAATAATGTAGAAATTTGCAAAGCAATATTAAAGACTTATAAGAGCTTGGCTGTATAAAACGTATCTTGCATGCAGGTTTTTAGGTGTCGATAAGCTTTTAGGCTGACTATAGATTTACAAAAGCATAATGTTGGTTTTTAGAATATTATTATGATTTTTTTATTCGAACACTTACTAGGCCTCTATAAGACCGAAGAAGTCATTAGCCATTGTTAAATCTTATTGAGGTGGATAGACCTTGTTTTTACTCATACGAAAGAATACGGCGGAAAAAAGGCCTGTTGGAACTATAAGCGCCTTCCACAAACTGTGGCCATAATGCTAGCTTTTTGTGGAAGCATTGATATTTTGAGAAAAAGGTATAGATAGGCCATAATCAAGGAACAGTAAATTTCCTATCCTCTTACGCTCTGGTGCTGGACCCATGGACCTATTGTGAGCTCGGCAAGCGCTGGTTAGCAACCAGAGTGTACTGTAAGAGTTCCAATGAGCTAGTTTTTACATATTAGCAAAGTGCGTTTCGCCGATTTTGTAGGCGTTCTGATTGAACACAGTCGAATAGGCTTACCATAAGGTTGCAAAATATAAACAAACATTTCAAGCACTCATAAGTAGGTATAGTGTCCATAGTTATGTATATACGTATCTATATTATATCTCATGTACGATCTTTTTATTAAATCTAAAACTATACTTACCGGACTTCTATAACATTTTAAAATGTGAGCGATATCGCGCAATGTTAACCGAATTTTTCTTCAAGCAAATTGAAAAGGAAGACTTGGACAATATTTGGTTTCAGCAGGACGGCGCTACGTGCCATACAGCGAACGCTACACTCAATCTTTTACGCCTTATCTTGGAAATTTAAAATTTTATATGGCCCACCCTATGTGATTTCTCAATAAATCATGTGTTGTCATCACCCGTCGATGCTGTTAGTTTTTTTGCAATGAATAATTTGAGTACTGTAAAATATTGGCGAAAGCAACGCTCATGCAAGCACTGAAAAATATAGAAAAGCGTATAAAGTAAATTTAGATAAGAACTGGCAATACTACGCTAAGAGGAAGTGAAGGAAATTTGCTAATTTTTATGCTGCTTTCGATTTATACTAACGGAAATCTGAAGGCGACTTTCCGAGTGGCAACTAAAATGAAGAATGCGGGAAGAAACCACAAGAAAGTATTCAATTGAATAGACATTTTTTGTAATTTTACAATCTTCTACGTGGTTTTTGTGTGGCTGTCGGTAGAAATCGAATTAAATGGAGTTGGAAACTTTTAATGTGGCATTTGGGAATTTAGATTGAGATGAATGCCGTTGAGATGAATGCCGTTGAAAGTACTTTGAGGGTGTTATATATAAAGTTTATGTATGTATAAGAAGCTACTTTATAATCATCTTTCTATAGCAAAAAATAGTAAACGACAAATAGTAAAAATTCTTTTGTAATTTTGCGTTGAAATATGCACTTATTTTCCTCAACATTTTAAAAACCTTTCATAAATTACGATTGTAATATTAAAGTACTTTAGATAACTTTTACAACTTCTCTCAAATTTATCTGGAATGAAAATGCTTTCGCCCTAATCTTATCTTGATCCTCAAGATGGTATGCCATTCGGACTATTATAATTTATACAACCTTTTATAAAGCCAAAAAAAGGAACTCTTTTAATAAGGTGTTAAAATTCGGCAAAGATATTGAGGTCAAAACGAATTTACTTAAGTCTTTTCTTCACTGAAATGTTTGAAAGCGTGAGCTAGGACAGACAATTTAGCATATCCGGATATGAATTATTCGCAACGAATCGAACGGGTAGGTAAATAGAAAGTGTATAAACCATTTTTTTGAAGTATCCAAAATCTCTACTATATTAAATTGAGCTCCACATTTCCTTAAAATTTTTTTATAAAAATTACGCTACTTTCATAAATTCTCATAATAACTGCATTTTTTCATAGCCACGATTTTTCACTTCCATAAAAATATATACTTATCTCCACTCAATGCACTTTCGCTTTTTCATTAATGCAACCAAATTTTCTCTTCACCTTCAGTTCCGCCTTATTATGAACGTGCAATGGTAAGAAACCATTAGAATGCACTTAAGCATCTCATTGAGCGCTAGGGAATTTACGCTACAGCTTACAAACGCTGCAACCAGAGATAAACTCAACCCATTGCAGCGAAAGCCGAGCTGAAAGTCAATTGAAGGGAAATGTATATGGAATGGATGATTTGCAGGAGAAGCAGAAGAAGAAATCGAGGCATAATCGAAATACGTGAGTTAAATGCATTTCTATCGCTTTGAGTAAAGAGCTAAAGTATTAAGGATGAGCGCGAGGTGAGCTGAATCGGGGCGGAGAAGATGATTTGATGCTGTCGCACCCTTGCATCGTGTACTCTCAGCTACACTGCCACTGTTGGCTTTTTTTCATATTTATTTTTATTTTTATTTTTTTTTTATAATATTTTATTTTCTTATTACTGCATCACATGTCCTTGGCTGCTCTGCTATAGGACTCGCAATCAGTTAAGTCAAGTGTTGGCAATTTAAAATAATATTACTTACGAAGAAAAATGTTATAAATACAAATATGCAACAATAAATAAATAAATTTGAATGATAAATGGGCGACTTGACAAATGTCGCAAGAATGCATGATGGATGAGCGATTGCTTGAGAGAATTAGTAGTGCCAAGAAATAACGTTTATTTCTTTGTTGAAAGAAAGTAAGAATAAATATTAAAATTTCAATTGGAAAGTTCTGAGTGAGTATGAGGTCTACTAAACATATCAGTAATTAAAAAAGGTGACTTTGAATGACTTTTATCCATTTATGGATAGAGCGCTCTAATCTAAGGATATGCTAGCATGAGGAAATATTAATCCTATCAGATAGATAGGTAATTAAATATGATTTATTCTCTTCTTTATCTTATCCAAATGTTACCCATATCGACGGATAATTCAAATGTACATCCGGATACGCAAAAACACAATTCGGCTATTCCTAGTAAGTTTATTATTAATTAATTGATTAATTATGATAACCGTACTATCTGCACTTTATCTGCATTGGAATAATTAAAAATTTGAAACCTAGTACATTGGCTTATTAATGATGTGAAGTGTTGACTTGAAATTATCCGAATATTGTTCATATCAACGAATAGAGTTCACGAGCTCGTCCTTAAGTTGTCCGTATACTATCCGAAAAGTATTGCTTTCAAAATGGCTTTCAACGAAATTAAATTTAGCAAATTGCATCTCACCTCGTAGAGTGTTTGCCAACGACAACAACGTTTTCCAAAACGCTGCAGCTCCACTACACTAAATTTACCTTTGTTGTCAATATGTGATTGAACCGAACCCAAAGGAAAATTTACACAACTTAGTCAAGCCTACACAACTATTCGCACATCTCGGCTAAAATTATTATGAACCCAAGGGCATAATGATTAAGCTGGTGCCATTAGCAACTTTATATGTATATCTAAGATGTTGATTCACCAATCTGATAATATTGTCTCAATATTGTTTGCGTTCAAATTACAACAACAAATTGTTGGTTGAAGCCGTTGTTTTGTTGTTGCTCCCATTTTGCTCTTCGGCAAATTAATACAACGCACAAGGACCAGAGGAAGGTAAATACAAATACTAATACAATGGGGAATTTCTGTGTTGCGAATTGTCAGTGAACGGTACCGAGGCATACATTAACATATTGCTAGTGCAGTTGAGGTCTCACACGCTGAGATGGACAACTATAGTATACTTGATTGCAAGCCATTTAACACCATTAAAGATTAAATGCACATAAGTCCCGGAGAAACTAAAGTATTTAAGAACCGAAGACGTCGAAGAAGCTGATGAACAAATTGTCATAACTAAATTAAAGATATCATATCATAGAAGAGTTTTTATTCAGTTTGAAATTTCAATTTTCACTGAAATGAAAAAATGATTGAGGAAGAGGCAGAGGTGAACAGAGAGTTAATCAGGAAACTTCAAATAAAATAAGTCCAAAATAGAAGCGTTTTTCTATAATTAAAAATAAAATCTAATTTATGGACAATTAGAAAAATTTGGTCAACACTGCCTACTCGCAACAGTCAATTGTACGCTGGTGCGTATACGTAACTTTCGATTTTGACTTGGAGTGATAGAGATGAAACTCCAATTACTTTTAAACGTTTAAACTGCATTAAACAATTAGTACGCAGACTCAATCACATGCATTTTCTTCGTAGTGACTTATTAGACACTGCGTATACTTAATCTCCAAATAGCCTTATGTTATTAAGACAAATTCTGATTTTTTTTACTGTTAAAAGCTGCGCTATGAATTATTTTTATGCGATTAAATACATTATTAATTATATAATTGACTCATTGGACTCCATTGCGTATACGTAACGTCTGATATTACTTTGAATTATTAGAGAAAACGCTTCGGTGACGTAATATAATTGTATGTATGCAATAACAATAATTTTTTCGCAAATGTTATGCTTTAAATAATTGATTTTCGATAAAAGTAATTCCAACATGCTTTATATTTTAATTTTTTTCCTTTTTTCTTCTTAATTTCATTTTCCTAAGAAACTTTCAGCTTTTTTTGTTTATTTTTTTATCAAAGACAAATTTTTTTCGCGGTATTTGGACACAGTTTGTTACTAATTTTTATATGTACTTATTTATTTTTTTGGAAATATTATTTTTAACAAAACTTGGAGGGTGGAGTCATGTGTAGAAGTTCACGCAAGTGAGGAAAGTTCTCTGATTGCCATTCACTTGGGAGTGGCCAGAAACGATTCTTTTACATGTGACTCAAGCAGCTCACGACTTCCGGTCTTTGACCAAGTATCCTCTGGGTAGCCTAAGAACATCCGTTTGAAGGCGAGCTAACGTGAGAAGGCGAAGCATCCCCTGCATAGGGTTGTGCGCTGGGTTTGGGACCCGCCACGTAAAAAAAACACCCCCAGTGAAAAGTCATAACCAGCCTCGGATGAGAGACCCCCCTTTTGATGACGACCATGGCAAACGAAAGAAGGACTACGAATTGAGAGCATGCACCTGGAATGTCCGGTTCCTTATTTGGGAAGGTGCCGCTGCCCAGCTGGTTGATGTCCTCGTGAAAACAAAGGCTGACATCAGCGCCGTCCAAGAAATGCGATGGACAGGACAAGGACAGAGATGAGTAAGTCCTTGTGACATTTACTACAGTGGCCATATAAAGGAGCGCAAGTTTGGTGTTGGATTCGTGGTGGGAGAGAGACTCCGTCGCCGAGTACTATCATTCACTCCGGTGAATGAACGTCTAGCCACAATCCGCATCAAAGCGAGGTTCTTCAACATATCGCTGATTTGCGCCCACGCCCCGACGGAAGAGAAGGACGATGTGACCAAAGATGCCTTTTATGAGTGCTTGGAGCGCACTTATGTGAGATGCCCCCGTCACGATGTAAAAATCGTGCTTGGCGACTTCAACGCCAGGGTGGGCAAAGAAGGTATCTTTGGTACTACGGTCGGTAAATTCAGCCTCCACGACGAAACTTCCCCAAATGGGTTGAGGCTGATCGACTTCGCCGGGGCCCGAAATATGGTTATCTGTAGTACTAGATTCCAGCATAAGAAGATCCATCAAGCTACCTGGCTGTCTCCGGATCGAAAAACTACCAACCAGATCGATCATGTTGTGATAGACGGAAGACACGTCTCCAGTGTTTTAGATGTGCGTGCGCTCCGAGGTCCTAACATCGACTCGGACCACTATCTTGTTGCAGCTAAGATTCGCACCCGCCTCTGTGCAGCAAAAAACGCACGCCAACAAACACAAGGAAGGTTCGACGTCGAGAAGCTGCAATCACAACATACAGCCGAACGATTCGCTACTCGGCTTGCACTCCTGCTCTCTGAGAGCACTCGTCAACAACTCGGTATAAGGGAACTGTGGGACGGCATTTCAAACTCTTTACGTACAGCTGCAACCGAAACCATTGGTTTTCGGAAAGTGCAAAAGAACAGCTGGTACGACGAGGAGTGCCGTGTCGCAGCGGAGAGAAAACAGGCTGCCTACCTCGCAACGTTACGATCGACCACAACACGTGCGGGATGGGATAGATACCGAGAGTTGAAGAGGGAAGCGAGACGCATTTGCAGACAGAAGAAGAAAGAGGCCGAAATGCGTGAGTACGAACAGCTCGATAAGCTGGCCGACAGGGGTAATGCTCGAAAATTCTACGAAAAGGTGCGGCGACTTACAGAAGGTTTCAAGACCGGAGCATACTCCTGTAGAACCCCCCAAGGTGATCTAGTTACCGATGCCCAGAGCATACTTAAATTATGGAGGGAACACTTCTCCAACCTGCTGAATGGCAGTGATAGCACAACACCGGGAGAAGGCGAACCCGATTCCCCAATCGATGACGATGGAGCAGACGTTCCATTGCCCGATCATGAAGAAGTTCGAATAGCAATTGCCCGCCTGAAAAACAACAAAGCGGCAGGGGCCGATGGATTGCCGGCCGAGCTATTCAAACACGGCGGCGAAGAACTGATAAGGAGCATGCATCAACTTCTTTGTAAAATATGGTCGGACGAAAGCATGCCCAACGATTGGAATCTAAGTGTGCTCTGCCCAATCCATAAAAAAGGAGACCCCACAATCTGCGCCAACTACCGTGGGATAAGCCTCCTCAACATCGCATATAAGGTTCTGTCGAGCGTATTGTGTGAAAGATTAAAGCCCACCGTCAACAAACTGATTGGACCTTATCAGTGTGGCTTCAGACCTGGTAAATCAACAACCGACCAGATATTCACCATGCGCCAAATCTTGGAAAAGACCCGTGAAAGGAGAATCGACACTCACCACCTATTCGTCGATTTCAAAGCTGCTTTCGACAGCACGAAAAGGAGCTGCCTTTATGCCGCGATGTCTGAATTTGGTATCCCCGCAAAACTAATACGGCTGTGTAAACTGACGTTGAGCGGCACGAAAAGCTCCGTCAGGATCGGGAAGGACCTCTCCGAGCCGTTCGATACCAAACGAGGTTTCAGACAAGGTGATTCCCTATCGTGCGACTTTTTCAACCTGCTTCTGGAGAAAATAGTTCGAGCTGCAGAACTCAACAGAGAAGGTACCATCTTCTATAAGAGTGTACAACTGCTGGCGTATGCCGATGATATTGATATCATAGGCCTCAACACCCGCGCCGTTAGTTCTGCTTTCTCCAGACTGGACAAGGAAGCAAAAGAAATGGGTCTGGCAGTGAACGAGGGCAAGACGAAATATCTCCTGTCATCAAACAAACAGTCGTCGCACTCGCGACTTGGCACTCACGTCACTGTTGACAGTCATAACTTTGAAGTTGTAGATAATTTCGTCTATCTTGGAACCAGCGTAAACACCACCAACAACGTCAGCCTAGAAATCCAACGCAGGATAACTCTTGCCAACAGGTGCTACTTCGGACTAAGTAGGCAATTGAGAAGCAAAGTCCTCTCTCGACAAACAAAAACCAAACTCTATAAGTCACTCATAATTCCCGTCCTGCTATATGGTGCAGAGGCCTGGACGATGTCAACAACAGATGAGTCGACGTTGCGAGTTTTCGAGAGAAAAGTTCTGCGAAAGATTTATGGTCCTTTGCGCGTTGGCCACGGCGAATACCGCATTCGATGGAACGATGAGCTGTACGAGATATACGACGACATTGACATAGTTCAGCGAATTAAAAGACAGCGGCTACGCTGGCTAGGTCATGTTGTCCGGATGGATGAAAACACTCCAGCTCTGAAAGTATTCGACGCAGTACCCGCCGCGGGAAGCAGAGGAAGAGGAAGACCTCCACTCCGGTGGAAGGACCAAGTGGAGAAGGACCTGGCCTCGCTTGGAATATCCAATTGGCGCCACGTAGCGAAAAGAAGAAACGACTGGCGCGCTGTTGTTGACTCGGCTATAATCGCATAAGCGGTGTCTACGCCAATTAAGAAGAAGAATACTTCAAATAAAATTTCTTTTGTTAAGGGGCTATATACCTGTTTGAATTTCCAAAAATCGAAAATTTTTTATTACTTTATCTTAAAGAACAACTCCTTGAGAACATTTGCTCAAATTTTCATAGAGATTCGAGCAGTAGAAAAAAAGTTACAGCACTTCTAACCTGAACTGAACACTTCTAACCTGAACTGAACTTGAAACTTTAAACGCGAATATCTCGAAATGGTGTTTTTTGAAAAATGACTTTGCGGTGACATGGATTGGCGGAAAACTACTGAACCGATTCCCTTCATTTTTTTTTAAATGTTCGTAATGAAATTTTTCTGTGCTTGAACGATCGACTTTTTACGCATAAGCTTTTTTTCGCCGAAATGGATTTTTTAGTGAAATTTCTAGTGGCCAAAAAGTTGATTTTTTGCATAAAACGTTCCCGTGTGCACAAAAAAAAAAAAAATGAAAACGATCGTTCAAGCACAAGGAATTACACTTAACTAAAGAAATTTGTTTACTTTTATGGTTTCAGTTGACTTGTTCGACCTGGGGAATTATCACCGCAAGGCTCTGCCAAAAAAAGGCATCTAAGGGAAACAGCCACCCCTTGAAAACTATTTGACATTTGTCCACAAAATTTCGCTACAAACATTGATAATAAAATGTACTATCCAAAAATAAAAACAATCGTGTAATGAAATAATTGCTACATACCTAAAAAAAAATCCAAACTTTACTTTTTTCTTCGACAAAGAAGGTATATAATCCCTTAAATTAAATACATTATTTTTGTGCTAATTAAAATAGATTTTATTGTGTTGGTTTTATTTATCAAATAATTTATTTTAATGAAAATAATTTTGATTAAGTTTCTTTATATTTATATAATTTTTTTATTTTATTGCAAATTATTCGGAATATTTATTTGTTGATAACATATTCTAATACAAAAAATGTTTACAATGACAATTTTTAAATGTGTTTTTCATAATTATCATTTTAAATCTACATTCCTGTTTTTATAAATCAAAGTTTTGTCTTATTACCTCTTTTGACACCTTAACCTTCATATTTGCACTCCCTTTGTTTAATAATTGTGGCCAGAAATTTAATTGGCGTTAAGCGCTCCGCTTCGGAGACATTTACTATATATGTATTCGTTTCATGAAATTATTCTTCATCAACTTGTTTATATGTTTCTTTTTTTGTAAATAATTTCCCTTTGCTTGACATTGTCCTCGCTGATTTATGGTTGTGTCGCTCTGTCGACTCAATGTGCGCTGTGTGGGGTTGGCAGCAGTTGCTGATAAAAGTTTGGCTTTGCGCGCTTAACAGATGGGAAAAATTAATGATTTAAAAATTAATTAAAGGACGCTTAACAATAAAAATATTTTTTTTTTTTTTGTTTGTGGGCACGTGTGTGTTATTCTCATAAATAATTTGAATACATGGCGCTTTCATTTAATGAATTTTTATGGGGATTTGATTCTGGCATCCCAAATACAGTTTTTAAATTTCAAATACATCATAATATCATTTTAAATTCAATATTTGAGATAATTTGAGCAAATCATATGCTAAAGATGTGTTCAGTGCTTTTGTGTATTCTCACACTCTTTAAATAAATGGTATCTGAAATTATTTTTGCAGAAATCTCAATGCCTTTTTGCTCAAGAAAATTCACTAAGTCTTTGATTAAAGTCACACTATCATAATTTATAAACTAATTATTCCAGCAAAGAGCCTTTTATTTTCCTCAGACTCTCGTGGATCTACATTGAAGTGTTAGAGTTCGATCTAGTCTGCATAAATAATTTTATAAGTCTCGATCCATAAACAGCATTGATTAGCTCAGACACGCTTAAACGGTTTTAGAATTGAGCGCGTATATTTCTTGCGTTGTAAATCCAATTGGATGCGCACAATTTTAATCAAATTCAAGTATTTTTCTTTTATAAACAAGTTTGTTAAACTTCTTTCACCAAAATATATATTTGTTTAATTGTTTTAATCTTTTTAGGCAAACATTTGATTCCTAAATATTTTCGGTAAAGAGATAGCATTAGTTTGTATCTCAACTTTTTTCTATTTATGGCCAATCGGTTAACCGTTACATATATTTGGTTCATATAAAAGATTGCTTTATCAATTTCTTAGACTATTCCTTAAACTGTTCACTTAAAGTTTTGTGTCAAAGTTCAAGTTTTCTGCAAAATCTTTAAACCTTTAAATTTGCGCATTCAATTTGCAATTACCATTTAAAGACATTACGTGCCATTGAAGTAGGAAGGCATAAATAAACATCTCAGAGTTAAATTTTAATGAAGTGCAAATAAATGCTAATTGCCTTAGCATAACTTCCAGCGCCGAATGTCGTCCACTAGTGCAGCAACTCTTTGGCAGGAATTGCTTGCGCTCGTTAATGGCACTATTATTTGGCGAGCATGTTTTCGTAAATTAAAGCAAAATGGAATTTATTGGGATTTTCATCTTGCTAAGCATATTCTGCAATTAATTTAAATATGCGTATTTATAAGCAATAAATAAATTTTGCTGAAATAAGCATTTTATGCATTATAGTATATGTATATTAGGGTGATTAAAAAAAAAATATTTTTTTTTCGTTTGGTTCTCAGAAAACTAGGTTCGTAAACACCTCTAAGAAAACCTCTCCAAGCATGAGTTCTTAATTGTAACGGGAAGGTCCTCCTTCTTACAGTTTTCTATTTTTTCTTATTATCAGATAGAAAAATTTATATCTCGTTTCCAACTACTTGAAAAAATATCTTGTTCCTTAGATTTTGTAGGAAATTAAATGCTCTACAAAAGAGGTCCCCTATGATTTTTACGTAAACCCAACCGTTTCAAGGATATTAACAGTTAAAGTTTGATTATTTTTGGGAAAATTTTTTATTTCTTATGAATTTTATAACTCAATGAAAAAATTTTTTCATAGTTTTTTGGAGAGGCTTTCTTAGAGGTGTCTACGAACCTATTTTTCCATTTTTTTTTTTTTGAATCACTCTAATATGTATGTTTGATTGTAAGTATATATGTTAATATGTATTCAACCAAGAAGAGTACAGTTGCAATAATAGCAAAAATCAAAATCTACAATTATTTCTAATAAATACTGCCAAGCAGCGCAAGTCAATTGCACAAACATGGACTAAATCAGGCTCTACAACGCAACGCAACAACCCCGAAATGTAGGCCACACAATTTTGCGAATATACACAATGCCAGTAAATAGTAAGCATGGCTCTTAGTTTATATACATATATACATACAGCATTAAATGATCTGAAATGAAATATATTGAAATGTTAGCATTTTAATGAAATAATAAATGAATGCAAATTTCTATTATTCAATGCACAGCGTTGAAAATACAAATGCAGGCGGCAACAAAAGCAAACTTTGTATGTGTAAATACGAAAACTTTTGTTGCAGCATAAAACATGATAATATGCCATATCTTATGCCATATTTTAATTATATTTTATGCTTATTTATTATACTCTTTAAAGAAATGTATGTAATTATTATTCTGCTTTTAATTCAATGCATATTTAATGCAACTTTATGTTGCTGTTTAATTACTTTCTTTGGCATTACAAAAGCAGCTAAGAAAGTGTGAGAAAGCTTTGAAAGCTGGAGAGTAAAATGGTGCAGTTCTGAAATGGTTTCTTGTTTATTCATTTCCATTGTAATGAATTTCGGCATAATATTGTTATATTAGGAAGATAAATATTGTATATAAATTACCAGTGAGTTGGAATTTCATATATATGTCCGTATGTAAATACAAAAGAAGGATAAGATATGACATATTTCCTACATGTTTTAGTGATCTGATCTGAGTAATTTCTTCGGAGATGGTTGAGCTGCCTTGTACAATAATCTTCGTCAATTTTCAGTCTTGTTAAATAAAACCATTTTTCATATAAGGTCTTCATTTTGATTAATCAGTTTGTATGTTAGCTATATCTTATAGCCTTTCTGTAAATAATTTTTGCACAGACAGCACCGTTAGCTTTAACAATAGTCTATGCCAAAATTCGTGAAGCTAGCTTTTGAAAAGAGAAATGTTTTCTATAGAAGGACTTGGTTTCAATCAATAAATTTATATGTCAACTACATGCTAAAGTCGTCCGATCTAAATAATTTCTATGGCTGTTTTAGCATTATTTTGGAGAATAATCAATGCCAAAGTTCGTGAAAATATCTATTCAAAGAAACAATCTTTACAAACAAGTACGCTGTTCAGTTTATATAACAACTACCAAATACATATGCTGTAGTAGTCCAAAATCGGCAATTCCGGCAGATCCTTGGGGCAGAAAAGAACGTGTAAATAATTTCAGATTGATAACTCGAAAGCTGAAGGACTGGTTAATACATAGGCTGCTATATATATTTCTAGACTAGGCAACACTAAGTGTTGCCAGGTGCAATCTGACATTTCCATTGGAAAGTTTGACATTTTTTAGCATAACATCACTCAGAACGTTTTGTCATTTAATCGTGAATTGTTTTATTTACAGGGAATTAAAAAATTCATCTCGGCCAAAAAATGGAATTAACTCGTGAACATTTTCGAGCGATCATTTTTCACAACTTTCGACGTGGATTATCACGACAAGAGTGCATCGATGAACTAAAATCTTTGTATGGCTATGAAGCACCATCCTATAGCTCTGTGAAAAACTGTTACAACGAATTCAATCGTGGCCGACGCTCGCTCAAAGACGAATTCCGTGAAGGTCGTCCAAAAACAGCCGTTGTGCCAGAAAACATCGATGCCGTACGTGAACTGATAATGCAAGACCGTCATGTAACATACCTTCAGATAGAGGCATGCCTATGCATTTCTCCCACCAGCATACATTCGATATTGCATGAACACCTGGCCGTAAAAAAGGTTTGTTCTCGTTGGATCCCGCACAATTTGACAATCGCTCAAAAAAAGGCTCGTGTGGATTGGAGTAAAAAAATGCTGAAAAAATACGATCGCGGTGCTTCAAAAGACGTTTATAAGATCGTCACAGGTGACGAATCATGGATCTATGCGTATGAGCCCGAAACAAAACAGCAATCGACCGTGTGGGTCTTCCAAGACGAGCCAAATCCAACGAAAAAAAAAAAAAAAACATTTTCGTTGATAAATATTCCTATTTTCATTATTAGGCCAGAAATATATATAGCAGCCCTCGTATATATACAGGCAGACAATGGTAATAGCTAAATCGCCTCAACTCGTCACACTGATCATTTATACGTATATCGGCATACTTTATAGAGTCTCCGTCGTTTCCTTCTGGGTGTTTGAAACTTCGCGGCGAACTTAATAAACCCTGTTCAGGACATACAAATATTATCGTTTTAAATGAAAAAAAAATATTGTTGGAAACACTGAACAATACAGACTAGTTAATGATATTTCATCCAAAGTTTCCTGACAAATATACATTTCCGACCTTTCAATTCGCTGACAATTTTTGGTTTTATAAAGTATGATTGTAAAATAATCTGAGAGTCAAATGGTCAACACTTTTAACCATGTAGAGAAACAGCTAATTATTATATGTAAAATAGTAGCTAAGATTTATTATAATTTTAAAAATTTTAGTGTTGCCAAATTTTTCCATATTTTTGGGATATAGCTGGTAACCCTGTTGGTAAATAGAAGGTTTCTCATTGACCACCACGACCTTAGGTCTATTGTGCCCTTAGGTACACATTTAGGTACTTAGGTAAATATATAATAGATTTTAATTTACATAAGTTTTTTTACTCACCACACAATGGATCAAATTTGTCTTCAGAGCTACATTATATGTTTTCTACTTATATTAATCACCTCTGTACAAGCAAAATAAAGCTTTTAAACAGTTCCCTCTTACCTAAACAGTTCCCTATGGAAGTCGATAATTAATTCGGGGAAGCCTCAAAAACTATAGCCGCAATAAGTTTTTGAATATACTGTAATCCACTAATTGTAGGAGATAAAACGTATCGCCTCTCTCACTATTCGCTTCAAAGGAAAGCCCCAGAAGCACTTTTTTGTCACCTATAAACTAGTTTGCCTTCTAAAGTCAAACTTATCTTCTTCCATCAATATATTGCTAAAAGAATATGCCAGCACCTAGGCTTCCAACATTCAACAGCTGCACGAAAAAATACTTGACATACGCAAAATCTCAAGAATAAAAGCAACAATAAAGTTAAACTCGAAAAAATGCATGAAAAATCTGAGTATTACCGCTCTCGTGCTACTGAAAACAACAGTCCGCAAAGCACCATTTTATATGCAAGTATGCCGACGACAACACACAGTAAGGAGTTCAGTTTGCTGTTGTATGGCGCGCTAGTGGCACATATGCTTTGCGTATGGAAGCCGGCAACTGTTAGGCTGTGCGTTCGCGCAACTTAAACTCTCGAGCATTGCGCTACATAGTGACTTTACATCACTTGTGTCCTTCGAAGAAAATAATAAGTTTGCGCAAACTTTTTTCACCCTCCCCAGCACGGCTTGCCACACAATTTTTCTTTTGCTGTGCTCTCGCTACAGTTGTCTTTTGTTTGCCACCGCTGATATTTATGTGCATGGTTGGCCGCCGAGCATTGTGTGCGGTGTGCAGGGGCGTATGAGCAACCTCAATATTTGCCTGTGTGAAATGAAAAAAAAAAAACAAAGAAAAGAAACAAATAAGTAAGGAAAGGCTAAAGTCAGGTGCAACCGAAAATGTTTACTCTTGCAACTTACACGAATCAAAGCCAGAGAAATACTTCATGGTGTAAAACATCAACCTGAGGATCGAAATCCAAGCAATTTTTTATATACAAATATTATATATAACTCCTGAGAGACATATACGGTTTGTTAGGAAAACGAAAACCATTATATGTGGTAGTATGTGACAGTTAGTGTAGTATCGACCAGATTTTATCTATTTTTTCAAATACCACATACTTTAAAAATGTCACTTACTAAAATACAATCATATAGAGTAAAGTCAGCCGAAAGTTACCAAAACCTGATATTAGTTACATATGAAGGAGCTATGTCAAGTTTTTACCAATTTTTTTTTTTTTTTTAGGCACAAGGATACACTCTTATGAGTTTAATACGTTCTCTAGTTTTCGTTAAGAAAACTCATATGTTGGCGGACATACGCGGTACAAAGTCACCCGGAAATTCGAAAATCTATATTTTAAGTATATGGGGGCAAAGAGAAGTATTGGTCGAATTCAATCCATTTTTGACACACAGACATACCATTAATGTCAATTATTTATCTCAGACATTGACCGATATTTTCGAAAAAAAAAGTGAACTATAGGTACTGGGGTCCACATATTCGGTACTAGGGGCTTGAAAAGTTTTTGCTGGATTGGGAAAATTTTTGGTCATAAGGTGGCGCACACTAAAAATATTATTGGTACAAATTTTTTTCCCGTTATATTATTTTCGTCTTGTTTTTTGTACTGGAAACTACACAAATCAAGTGGAATTGAAAGATATGCTATATGTGTGATTATATCCCAATGCAATTGTATGCAATTTTCATAGATTTTTTAATACATACCATCGACTTATTAAAATTCTCGAGAAGTATTAATGATAGCGATTTTGACCTCGAATCTTTTTTATAGCAAATAAAATTTCCTACAAATTTGTTGTGTACATTATTTCTATAGCTCCTGTTATTTACGAGATATATACAAAAAAATGAGAAATTCTTGGAAAAATTGGGTTTAGAGCCCCGTACTACCTCGCCGGTGTGAGATACGCCTTTGTTGCACTGGGCACTTTTGTAGAGTGAACAATTCTGAGAAATATGCGTCTAAAGTCAAAGCGATGCCATAAAATACCTCTGATCTGTAGGAATTTAAAGATCAAAACTCACGATTGTAATGCATTTTCTATGGAAAATTTTACAGGCCTTGGGCCAGTTCTTAATGTTATTATGAAGGGCTAAAATTTTCAGGGAATTTTTTTAGGGTATTTCCAAGGAAATTTCGTGACGGGACTGAAAAAAATTAATAGTTCAAAAAAAAAAAAAAAACACCCTAATGTACATATATATAACCCTATATCTCTCTCGCTTAGTTTTAGGTGATACGAACAACCGTTAGGTGAACAAAATTATAATACTCTATAGCAACTGGTTGCAAGAGTACAAAAATGTTGCAGCCTAACAATAGAGTAAGCCTGCTGCGCACGGCATTCAATTCAAATTTGACAGAAACCCAAGCGAAGCATATAAGAGTGGAAAGTAGCTTAAGATGAACAACAATAACAGCGAATATACAAATAGCACACAAGTAAAATAAATATGCAGGAATAAGTGCAATAAGGCAAAACAAGGAATGTTGCTGAGTAACTTTATACAAAATCCTAAACAAGAACAACTCCAATAAGCAAAGTAGTAAAGCGCTTTACAAGTAAACTCGATAAGCAACGATAACCCTGTCTAAGAAATGCCAAGGAAATACAATCAAATGGTCACCGGAAATCGTGAGCTGCTTGAGTCATATGTAAAAGAATCGTTTCTAGCCACTCCCAAATAAATGGCGATCAGAGAACTTTCCTCACTTGCGTGAACTTCTACACATGACTCCATCCTCCAGCAGGGTACCAAATATAAATTCCTAAGCAGACAAATTCTACCCAGAAGTCGGTAAAGTGTAAGGTTTTGAAAGGCGCTGTTCACTTACATTCAAGTGGAAAAATTTAATCTCGAGTGAAGTGCGCTGAAGTGCTAATACGTGCAACAAAAAACCAAACAAAATCTTCGGTTAAATGTCTTTTTTATACATCTTCCGTTTCTGTGGTCCGCTATACAAAACAAAAAATACAATAAAATACAACAAATGTTTTAATACAACAGCAATACATCAGCACTAGAAGCAGTATAAATATTTGCCTTTAAAAGAAGGCTACCCAGCTATATGAATACATACACACATCTCAATTTGAATGGTGCAATTGCAAGAAATATGCCTGTGACCTCTAGCTGCTAAAATATGCAATGACTACAATGTGCATTTGTTTAGATTCAGGCACGATAGCAGGCTGCCTCAAAGTGCTGAATAAAAGCATACAAAATGCATAATTTTTACACGAAAATTCTATGCCCAGTGAACATTTGAAAATGTATGAAAATGGCAAACGAGAAATGGTGCTGTAATGCTTTCGTTAATTCTTTTAAAAAATGTATGCGTTTTTTAGGCAGGGTTGCCACTTTTTAAAATTTTCCTATGAAATGTTCGGTTGCACCTGAACTTAGCCCTTTCTTATTTGTTTTTTTTTTTTATTTTAATAAGCTTTACAAATAATTGATGTCTGTAAAAGGCTTGAATCGTAAATTGGCATAAAACAGACTTTTAAGAGCTTTCGAAAGCGCTATGAAAGACTACACATGAATTTACATGTAATTTTGTATCATTAAGTGTATGTAAATCACTTTCAACTCTGAATGAATGCAAGCCGTGCTAATATTTGCTGTCACTTGGTTTGTACGTATAAATGTTTTCTTGTGTTCGGCCACAATGACAGACCAAAAACCTTATAAAAGCTCTTTTGTTACTTGAAGGTACGAATAAAATGAGAGAATGGTTTCGAAAACTAATAAAAATTCATGTTAGAAAATGAAAAGCATATAAAATTGTAGATTGCTACCGAAGAAATGGCCTGTAACTAAGAGTAGTATTGAACACACGCAGCACACTCGCACCAACAGAGACACTAACATATATATGGTAACAGCACATAAGCACATACATATGCGTATAATACAGTAGTAAACTCACACACCTACATATGACGTCGTCCTACACTAAACTACTCATATTTCTGTTTGCCTTTGCACCCAAGGTAAACTCTTTAGTATGCGGCCGGCGGAGAGCTCTTACACAGCACTTAACCAATATGCATACAAAGAGACAAAGCCCGACAAATACAAGCAAATGCATATGTAGATATGTAAATGCAGTAACAAATGCCACAAAACTGCGGAAAAACAAGAAAACATCTCAATGGAAGCTTTAATATCCTTCACAGGTACATTTATTATATCATGAAAGAATATAAAATGATTTTTATTTTGATTTTTGGTGGTTAGTTTGTGTCAAAACTGAATGAATATTTCGGGCATATTCAGGACTTAATTAACTCAGATCATTACGTTGATCATTAGTACAAGTATATGTATGTATATACTTTAAAGCAAACTTAATATACCCGGTACAGGGTATAAAAACAACCTTTGGTTTTGTCTGCAAAGTGACGAGGTTTTGTTAATAGTGCGGTAATAAAAAAGTTGGCTGAGAAGGTGGCTTTCCTGGCTGTCAGTGAGCAGTCAGTAAGTCTGTCCATAAATCCAGTGTGTGGGTTTGGTGGAAAGTTGAAGGATATTAGCATATATTTATGCAAGCAGACGCACATTCAGATGCGTTCAAGGCAACTGCGACGGGCTGAACACTGATAGATTGTTAATGGCTGGTGCCGCAACGAAAAGGCAACAGAAAACTTAATGAGGCTTAAAGCAAAGAAACATATGCTAGCATTTGCAAGTAGTTTACTTACTACAGGTGCAGCAGCAGCAGCTAGTTGCCTTAAGCACCGTTTGTTTCGTATATTGGCGCGTTGGCGAAGCCATAGCAGCTTTTTAACTGTCCGCCACGGTTACGAGCAGCAGCTGGTTGGCCACAGTTGCTCTATTACTATTGTTGCGCACAGTTTTGACTGGCTTTTCCTAACAATATTTCATTCGCTTTTATTGCGTTTTTTGTTTTTTTCTCTGCTATGCATACTTTATCGACTTCGTGCCATGCGTAAAGCTCAAGCGGCAGGAAAATGAATTAAGTGTGTGCTGGAGAAGAAGAAAACGGCAAAACGAAGCAAAAACAAAAAAATTAAAAATCTGCCTTTCTTTCTAACTTTTATGTGCTCGTTGTTGCATTGGAGTGATTGCTTTGCAATCATTGTTGCGCTAAACTATTGGCTGGAGATTGAGTAACGAGCAGCACTGATTGCGTTGGAAGTGGAGTGTGCGGGGGAAAGAGGCATAAGCGAAAACTGTGTAATCTTAAAGTAACTATTAAAAGTGGCGTTGGCTTCTGCTGTTGTGCGTGTAAAAAATGAGTGCGACAAAGTAAAGCTTAAAAAATGTTGCGTATACGCCCCGGCTGTCCAGGTAATTTATCGCTTAGGCTTTTTTTAAGTGCTTTGTTATCGTTGTTTGAAGACTCAATATTTGCAGTTTCACGTTCGAAAAAGCGCAATACGTGTGTGTGCAGGAATTTCGAAGAATTAGGGGGAATAAGAGAGTTGGAAAAAGGCAGATTGAGTCGTCTGCTAACTTAGTGGAGTAATAAATTTGAGTACTAGATGTTGAAACGAAATATCTGGTGAATGGGCAGGTTTGGTTGAACACTTGGACACTTTAATCGTTTTTGAAACCGTAATTGATGATTTCCTACTAGAATCGTTAAATATTTCAGTAGCATACAATACCATATATATTGACAACTTCAGTAAAAGACCTCCCATGAATAATTATTTGCCTTTAAACTAAAGTTTTTGAATAAAAGTTTACTGATTGACTATTGGAATTTCATTAAGAGAAAAATTGCTACTCCTTTCTTCCTAAAAAAGATCTATGACCGCATCCTCTAAGTTCTTGATACCGAATCCTTCTATAAGACGGAAAAAAGCTAAAGCCTCTTATCTTTATCTTTATCGTGAGAACAATGGCTTTTTCAAGCTCCTACGTATGCGCACTTCCAGCCGTAAGCTACAAGATCACCTTGAAAAATCTCTACTTGCGGCACAAATTTCATCAAAATATCTTCTGTAACCCATAAAGTGCCACCTCTAAGCTGAGATCAGTATTCTAGGTATACCACAATGGTGCACTTGGGTCGATGTCTTGTATAATTTATTTCGACTTCTTTCTTCTCATTGGTTTGTTGAGTCTTACACTAAAAGCTTGGCTTCAATGTTTTAAACTCCACCCGATTAGTAAATTTGAGAAAGCTTTCTATGTCTGAAACACGAATGAATATATAGCTATGTTCTTCATTTCCGAAACGGCTTAATAAGTTTCACCTTTATACCAGGAAGTGCGCTGATTCGCCCGCTTGATTTCAAAAAGCTTTGGTGACACATAATTTGAATGTGCTTAGCTTTTCAAAGCTTCGGAGTCTCAACTATACGAACGCATTTAGATAGAAAACATGGTAGATACACGAAAATTGGCCTCTTTATTTTGGCAAGTATTTTATTTTACGTTGAAGAGGACTTCAATAATGAACATTTTTTCTCGAGTAACTGACAGGTTTACATTGCATGCTTAAGTAAATTCGAAAGAGTTTTGCAAGAATTTTCCATCACCCAACATAGGCTATCTTTTATTTGCGACTCTATGAAAATAACTCGTTTTCTGCTGCTCTATAGATCAACTAGAAATTTGTAAAAACTAATTTTTTCAGTTTTGTTTCAGTTGCAAAACTAAACTGAAGTGTTTATCTTGGCATTAAAAAGACAACTGGGAGCTAAATTGTTTCTCACCTTCCATCATTTACTTCACATTTAAAAGTTTGCTTTATTTGACTTCACACTTCAGCGTCGTATTGCCGTGTTTTACTTCCATTTCAACATTTACGTGGAAATCAAATTTGTAGCCACTTTGATGCTATTAGTGACACGGTTCGCAATGCTTTTAGTGGCAATTGCTGAGTGCCTCGCGAGACGAATGACTCTCTAGGCGCTTCTCAACACGTCTTACAACGCTGAATGTTGTTGTTGAATAATGCACTTTAACTTTTCTTTGCTCTTTTTCTGTCTTTATTTTCTTTATTTTTTCAGATTTTAGTCTTTTTGCATTTTTCTAAGTTACTTGCCTCAGCGCTTTTTCTATTTTCTTTTGCGAAGTCTTTGTGAACTTTGTTAGCTTTTGACAGTGATAATGCATTTTTTGCAGCAAATCTTTCTTATAACTGTTGCTGTATTGCGTTATTTATACAACAAGTGTCTTTGATTTCGCTAGTACTAAGTTTTGTTCGACTTGCTGTGTATGTATAAATGTGTATAAACATTCATATATAGCCTTAATGTTTGTTACATTGAGAAGTACCCTTTTATGTATTTATTATTCTATTTCTCGGTGTTTCTCAATACTGTTTTTAATTTTTTTTAGTATATTTATGCTCAATATACTTATATAAGATCCATGTGAAAAGAAAATCACTATTTATACAACACATTTTATTAAAACTTTCCTGTAAGGTCAACAAAATTACCATTTTTTTCGATAACCACATTTTAAAGGTTATTTTATAATACCACTCTTAAAAGCCCTCGTCCTTATTAGAAAACATGTGTTCAGTCGAATTTTGAACCAATTATAGCAATCACCATTATAGAAACAGGTAGTACAGCTACAGGTAGTAAGCACTTTACCAAGTCCAGGCTTCTAATTGGATATATAAAAACCTCCCAACCAAATTGTTAAAACTTCTGGCGAGCCACTGGCGTTTTGTGTGGTCTGCTGTTGTTCTGAAGGAACACAACTTCTCTCCTATTGACCCTAGCTGTCCGCTTCTGGGTGATTTCTTCCTTCGGATAGTGACAGTACTGATCCGATTTAATAGTTTAGGGAGCAGCTCATTGGAATATTATTATTAGATTGGCAGGAAATCCTTCAAAACCAGAACAAAACCTTGCTGACCTTCAATCTTGGCTTTGCGACCGTTTGAGCGTGCCTAGCGCGATTCCATAACGACCATCTTTGCTTGACGTTGTTGTAGGGATCTACTTTTCAACCCCAGAGAATCTCCGCTTTCGAATTGGATCGTTTTTGTAGCTTTCAGCAACGGTTATTCAACCATGAGCCTACTTCTCCCCAGTATTTTACGCAGTTTAAGCACTTACTAAGGAATTTTAGAAACATTTCATAACCTTCGATGAAACATGAATCCCCAGACAAGTACATAAGTCCAAACTATATCGGGTCTTAATTGACATAAATGACGCTCCAAAACAAGGCAGAGTATACATCGTTGAAAATTTTTGATCGTGCTACGAACCAGCCTCAAACCTTGCAAAGTTTTATAAGTAAACGTAGAAAAAGAAATTATTTTTAAAAAGATATAAAAAATATATCTCCCAAATACCCGCAGGCCAACTCCAACTTCTAGAAGCCCTGTGATCCGTTTTACTCGAGTGGGTTCTGGAAAGGTAGGTTCTCTGTATTCTTTCTTTTCCACATTGTATCGGCTTGCCAAATGCCACCTACCATATAGGAGTAGTGCTGCGTCCACATACGTACCACTTGAACTCATGTTGAGTGCAAACTTTGCTTCAGTTTCTGCTTACAGGTGACCATGACAGTTGAAGCCATACCAAATGCGCTAAAGAAGTGGGGTGCGAGAGTGTATTATAAACTGACTAACTGCCACTAATGTGGTTGGTATTGGCTGCGATATGTCGCTTAAACAGAGATTTGTGCGTGACTGGAGCCATTGTTTGACTGGTTGGAACACATCTTGTGGGAAACAAAGTTGGTGGAAATACCAGTATACCGGTTCTTAGGTTTCAAGCGGAGGTGGAGGTGCTTGCTCTAGGATATACTGCACTGCAATGCAAACTCCTTCATTGATATGTGTATTCACTCCAATAGCCGAGCGGTTATACTTGGAGCAAATTATTCAGCTTATGTGTTGAGAATAGAAGAGGTTTCACCATTGATTAGACATAAACTCCTAACTCCCGCAACAAAATCCGATTCCATACTTTCCTGTATGGCATATCTCGTATGTTTTAGTATAGCATCATTGGGTTTTGAGTCTAGGTATCTTTTCTAACCAATTTTCGACAATATTATCCTGCCTAAAGGCATCATAAAAGATCCTTCGCTGTGACATCGATAAAAATACAGCTGATACAACTGAACCGACCTCTAAATTATTTTGAAAACCAGTTTTTTATCTCTCGTTATAATCTTAATAGAACTGTTGGCAGTGGGTTCTGAAAGTTAGCACGTACATAGCTTAAACAACTCTGATCTAATAAAAAGTATACGTTCTTTCCGAGTATTTTTCTTTGATGGCTCTCTTTCCATTTGAAAGTAATATCTTTTAATATCTTTTTTCTTTGATTTCTTCTACAATATGTATTTGGTTTGGGACTTCCTAGAAGAAATAAATTTATACGAGTAAATATTTTATTTTCAACCTCAGAACACAGCCTACGCTCTCTCAAACTACGAACAAATCTCTTAAACGAGTAATATATGTAGCTAGTGATTTGAATAGGTGAATATACGGCTTTGAGCTGTTCGCTTTCAAATTGGAATTTGACATTTTCTCTGATTCGGTTAAGTTTTGATGGTAATTGAAAACCTTAGACAGAAAATCCTATTTTTAGGTTTTGAAGACGGTCAGTGTATCATACAGCTAGATGTTTGGGTTCCGCTAGTTCACTAAAACTAAATCAGTCAAGCCAGTTCGTTCTGTAAAAAAAACTCCCCAACAGATTAAATAGTTTTTTTCATGCATATTAGTAATATTTATTATAGATAGTAAGTATATAAATATATATAATTATGCGCTTATTTGTCTCCTTCTGTCTTAGAATCTACCACATAAATCGGAGAAGTTCAATAAACTCGAATCTAAAATAGCATGGTTCCATATAAGTAATCTGAAGCGTAGCTCGGAACTCATACTCGAAGCAATTGGTGAGCATGCGGCATCTCTGCCTTTCAAGACGCTGGTGGCTTGGACCGATCCAGCGTTGTCGGTATTTGTAAGTATATGTATGTGAGTGAGAAGTTTTAAGAGGTATCAACATGATTAATAATCTTTGTTTTCACAGCCGCCAATAGTACAGCCCGCAGATAACATAGAGGAAGTTGGCTCGAGGATTATATAGTACTCTACTCAGCTTTTGATAATCCGGCGCCAACAATTTCACTGTACATCGCTGGACATTTGGTGCGTCAGGATATGTCGAGACATATGTCAGTTACCGTGAGTACTGAAGGATCCAGACTGAGACTAATAAATTTATTTAATTCAACTTTTCTATTTTAGACGCAAAAACCCTACCGCTGCCGGCATAACCGTCGCGATGAGAATGAGCTGCATTGCACTGTCGATGCGAAACTACCGCCAAATACAATTTTCTGGCATGACTATGATAAAAGTAAATTACGTTTTCGGAAAGCTAACGCCCCCAAAAAACTTAAAATATCTCAAAATCGTTAAAAAATTTCGAAAATTAAAAAACTTTTGTTGAAAAGCAAGGGTCACCTGCCAAAGAATTTTGAAAAAGTGGGCGTGTTCTCGCCCTCTAATAAGTTTAATGTACATGCCACCTAATCCACTAAAGCTGCAACAACCAAATTTGTCTAGCACAAATAATATAAGAACTCCTACCGATAGTATGAAAATTGATGAAATCGGATGATATCCCTGCTCACTACCCATATAAGAGTACTAGAGGACCCGCTTACGTTTTACTGTGGCTGATACATAGATAGTACTACTAATACCATCTATATGATTTCTATTAGTTAGATTATAAGTATTAGTTAAGGAATAATCGCATTTTTGATGAAGCAACTTGTGTTAGTTTACAAAAAAAAATGTTATAGCTACCCATAGATGTATTGAATCACCCAATTTATTACTTAAGAACGAACAACTCTGTCCACAATATAAAAACTTGATCCACAGATGTCGCCTTTTACTTTGGCATCGTTTTCTTTAATGCACGTTTACGCCAATTTAAGGTTTGAATATTGGATACTGCGATGGTAGCGCCATCTATCGGTCAAACATTCCAAAATTAACAATTGATTAAAAATGAAAAAATAACTTAAAACACATTTTCCGGTGGACCAAATTGTAAATCTAAACCATTCTCGAATCTCCTTGAACATACACACAAAATTTCATCACAATCGGTCCATCCGTTTAGGAGCAGTTCAAATACAAACACACGGTCAGAAGACTTATATATATAAAGATTACTCAAAACTACCAAAAGCGCTTAAATTCATAACTAGTAAAGCAAGAGACATTAAATTTATCTCCGAGAATACATGGGAGAGCTTTATAGTACGATGTGAAAATTGAAAAATTAGCGTGGCACCACTTATCTGGAGACCTGACGGAACAATTTTATTTAAATTTAGTACATAGCACTTCTCTCGTATTCCTGTCACAGTGTGAAAATGGGTGAAATCGGACCACAACATTCCATAAAGCACAATTTATCCCTTAATACAATATATCAAACGTTCACACAAATTGTTTGTGGTTTATATTTCGAACAGTAACATAACCTCCTTTCAAACTCTTGAGAAAAAAAATATCCATTTTAACATCGAATGAAGAAATTGATAAAATTTTCATACTTTAAATCCACATGTATACAAATCACTAAATCAAAGTATTATCTGTTAATTAATTACAACGATATCTGTAAAATATTTCAGTTTTTGGCACAACTGATTACATTATGTAAATCGAGAGAAAGCAGTGATGTGGTTTAAAAACAACGATATCGTTTTAAAAATTTAATAGAATATTTACTTAAAATATATACCTACTTACACACATAACGCAGTTTATACCCATTCCAAAAAAAAATACAAACAAATAAAGCAGTATTCACTTTGCAAGAAGTCTGCAGCTCAATGAATGACATCAACTCTAAAATAATGTTATCTCTGTGATTTTGTAATTAATTTAGTCCGACTTCTTCTAACGACTGACAGCAGATATACACAACCAATCAAATATTTAAAATGCATACAAACAAATGGAATTTTATGCTTCATTGTGTAGCTTTGTGAGCAGTTGTATATATTTTAGCGGCTTTATTACTATCAATGGATCTCAATAAACAATTTGCCTGACACACTCGCCTGCTAATCCCTTGAATTAGTAAACGAAACGTATTGGAGAAAAATATGTCTATATTAAGCTTTAATAAATAGCAACAAAGCTCAGTTTATAACAAATACTTCGTGAACAAGAAGCTTAAAGATACATATATTTTTCAATTTAATAAATATATGAAATTTACTAAATTTTTTAAAGTATTGTATATATTCTCATATAGCTTGGTTTAAAGCGAGACAGACGGCAACAAAAAAGTTAATTAGAAGAATTTAATACAAGAGAAAATGACGCACTTAACATAAGTGTTATAACTCACTTTTATTCAAATATTAGACTTATATCAGTTGCTTATATGAACGCTCTTCAAAGTTTGGTGATTCAAAATATCTACAAAATACATAGAAAAGCGCTAGGTACGGCGGTAAAAAATAAACTGATGGACACACTTATTTTCTCTACTTCAAATAATCATAATTGTGGAAATTTTTGAAGATCTTTGAACTCATACTGAATATATCCATAAAGGCAAGAGCAAGTATTTTTACATAATTTTCGGAAAACATAAATTGGGGACTAAATATTACGTAGATAAGAAGTTTCAGGCACTTTATTTTATATATATTTATTTATTAATATTTTAAATAGCTATACATATACATATAATAAAAAATGTGACAATTTATGTATGACTCAAAGCTATAAATTATGCTCATAAACTAAATTGAATTAAAAAAATATTGCCATGAAGTTTTACAACATTTTGAAGAGTACATAGAAGATCACAGAAAGTATGCACTTATGAAGGCTGGTATGTAAAACCAACTGAGATTGAAACTAACTTTCAACTTCTCTTATTTGTAGTCAGTTTAGCGACTTATTAAGATTTCATAGTAAGTACTAGACGCGCATACACGTAAAAAATTAGCTAAAGCTTTTGCGGAAGATGACCCTATTATATCCACTACAGGTCACATAAAAAAGACCGCAAATGAAATAAATAAAATAGTGAAGAGAGTCATAATTAAGACCATTATATTTATCAGACTTGATACCTAAATATCCAAAAAGAACATTCATTAATGAAAGACAGACTATATTCAGCACTAAAACAAAAATATCTGTGCACAAAAACTCGTGGTCAACTATATCAAGTTTCTTAATTGCAGCAAGTCTAAAAAAAATATTTAAGCTAAGCTTTATAGCTCGTGTCAAATTTGCGACGAAGAATAACGAAATCAAAATTTATATCTCGATAAATATTTTTTTTTGGATGATCTTGTTTCATATAGTAAAAAGCAGTACAATTTAGTGATGATAGAAATGACTATGGCAAATAACATATCCAAATTATCATTTGAATGTATGTATGTACACTAGGGTGTTTTTTTTTTTTTGAACTATTAATTTTTTTCAGTCCCGTCACGAAATTTCCTTGGAAATAACCAAAACAAAATTCCCTGAAAATTTTAGCTCTTAATATTAACATTAAGAACTGGACCAAGGCCTGTAAAAATTTTCCATAGAAAATACACTACAATCGTGAGTTTTTATCTTTAAATTCCTACAGATCGGAGGTATTTTATGGCATCGCTTTGACTTTAGACGCATATTTCTCAGAATTGATTACTCTACAAAAGTGCCCAGTGCAACAAAGTCATAACTCACACCGGCGAGGTAGTACGGGGCTCTAAACCCGATTTTTCCAAGAATTTCGCATTTTTTTGTATATATCTCGTAAATGACAGGAGCTATAGAAAAAAATTATATGACAAATTTTTAGGAAGTTTTATTTGCTATAAAAAAGATCCAAGGTCAAAATCGCTATCATTAATACTTCTCGAATTATTCAGCTTTTTAACGGAACTGAAAAACATTTATAGTTCATAAAAAACAAACACCCTAATGTACACATATACTCTCTGGGGTCTCTGACTTTTGCTTTTTGGTAAATAAGTCACCAAACCCAGCATTCAACTTCGGTCAAGTCACTGACATTTAGCATTTCTCTGGCACTAATTACCTTCAATTTCAGCATTTGTTATTTCGAATTCTAAACAACTGAAAGTTGATATTTATTACTGTTTTGAATTTTTATAATTCAACGCTCTTGTAGAAAGCATTTTTTTATGCCAATGGCGCTGTTCTTCGGCAAATTTTCATTAAATTACCATTCTTACCTAATGTTTTGTTGCAAAATTTACATCCGGCGCCCACATGAAAGCTGCTACTTTCGCCAAATTGGTATTTCTGCCACCCTCTCCCTCACTCTCTCTCCCTCTCTCTCTTATATTCATATTTGCAGCTACTGGTTCACTTTCTTCAAATGCTCTCATTGTTTTATTTATTGCAGGCCTCTGAATTTTAATTACAAGAGCCGGTGGCCATTGGTCTTGCGTGCTTCGGTAGGTGGGCAAAGCAGCGCGTAGTCCAGGAAAAGGCGACAGCAATAGCCTAGCGAAACGTTGGCGACCAGAGAAGCAATTAAAAATCTGGTGAAAGCTTAAAAGTTGATTGTTGTTCGTTTAATGGCAAACAAGCGACAAAAAAATTTTTTGCTGCAATGCTTAGGTGTGCGAACACCTATAAACAAGAGCAGCAACAACAATGGCAGCAAGCAAAGCGGCGAAAGAATGTAAAAGGAAGCGAGAGGCAGCTAATCCCTAGTAATGATTGAATGCTTGGCAGCTGCCTAAAGAGCGAGCAAAAAGCGGCGCATTAGTTTTTGCATATTATGTGTGCTATAAAATTTTTCTTGAAACACGCAAGTTGACAAAAATAAATCTTTATGATAATCAATGCTGCCAGATTATACTGTTTTGAGTAATTATTGGAATTTACATACATTATATAGAATATTAGTGATTGATTCATCACTGCCCTGCAACTGTACCTCACTTTTATATAAAACTTTTAATATATACTTAATAATAGTAGATATTGAGATACATTTATACATCATACATTTTTTGTGGTGTACCCCAACCAGTTTTTCTGAGCTAACATTAAAAAAAATAATCGATTTTCTTTTAACCCACCTTAATGATTCCTTGAATCAAAAGAGAGCTGCTGCCGCCAACGCTTTGCTCACACTTTTTGGGCTCCCAGCACTTGTAGCAGTTATTCATATATTGTTTTATAATTTAATGGTAATTCTTGCTGCTCTTGGCGCATGCCACACAATTCAAGGTCTTCGCGTGAGTTAACCTTATTAACTTGCAATGTGCACACATTTTCTGTATGTGTTTGTTTTCTGTTGATATTTGCTTATACTTTTTATGTGTGAAGAAATTTAATTTCTAGCGATTTAATTTTAGTTGTAAAATTACAAGCACACGCTGTTACAATGTCTGCATATTTATATGAGAGCGTGTGTCCGCAATTACGAAGTAAAACGAGCATTTGCTTAGTAATGTAGAAATCAATGAACGTTAATAAAAGTAAATTTTTTTTTGCCAAATCATACAAAATATTTATATTTAAATTTATTGGCGATAAGCTGAGTACTTTCGTTTGATGGGGCGTATGAGTAACATAAGTACGTTACTCTTTATTATTAACTCAAAAACGAGATTTTGCATGAGAACATTTTGAAAATTTGTATCAAATCAATTTTTTGATTGTTCAGTCTAGACACAAAATAAAAAAAAGAATATAAATATAATAAAGCTACACAGAATGGAATACTCTATTCCCCTTCTTATTGAAAGAAATAAAAGAATTAAAAAAAAAATTTAAAAAATGTTGGCTTTTCGAAAATAATTATTTTTTAATCTCTCGAATTTTCAAAAAAAAAATACATATTAGAAATTTTCAGTTTCTGCTATGAAGAGATATTTAAAGGGTAGTGTTATGCCGAATTTGAAATGAACTAATCAGAACTTGAGATATCGTAACCACCACATGAAAAAAATTAGTTCTATTAAAAATGCGATTCAATTTTAAAGTTATGATTTATCCGATCGAGATGCGACAGCACTGAAACGACTATAGGAAATAATTTGAATTTTGAAAAATTCTTTTCGGCGATATTTTCGATTTTTAAAAAATCTTCAAATTTACCTAGTCTATCATTGGCTTCCTTCAGAATTTTATATACCAACAATTCAAATTCGTGTGCCAAAATAGCAAACTTACTGCTTAAAATGTGCGAGTTCCCCACTTTTGTAAGAAATACATATCTCACAAGTGAGCTCTGCGAACCGCATAGCATGACTACCCAACAGTTACGCACTCACTTTGCGGTTAAGTGTTGTGTGTCATCAAATACCAGCGACGACAACGTGTCTTTAAATATCCTGTTAACCTTTTTACTCGCACTTAACTTTTGTATTGACCGCACGTTAACCATAAACACGAATAAGTTAACACCACGCATCCGACGAGAATAGCGCAAATAAAGTCGCATGCAACGTCGTTGTTGTTGGGATTCTTTTTGCGTGTATGCGTGGTTGATAAATAATTGAAATAGTGTCGGCATCAGGCGGTTAGACCAAGTACTTTTGGAACCACCCACGTATTTTTCATATGTGTGGTATATATCCGTAGACACACGCGTGCCTTTGGTAAGTATGTCTGAAAATATATTTGTGGTGCATTCTCACTTCCGCCAAAAGCTCACTTAAACTACTATTCGCTTCACGAGAAACTTTAAATTTACTCCCACCACAGTTTCCACTTGTGGCTACGGCGGCTGCTGCGTATATGTTGTCATTAACTCTCGTTTGAGGCTTTTCCCGCCTCATAATTTCCCATTACAAGTGTGTGATTTTCCTTTTAGTGGCTGCCGTAGCCGACGCCATTGATGCGGCTTATGCAAATGGCCGGATTCACTTACGACGCTATTCAGTCAGTCCCCAAACACACGCTCTCTCTCTTTCTCTTTATTTACATATACAAACAAGCTTATGCACTGGCCTTCTTCCAGAGTCTACTGCTTGCTTCTATCCGTAAGTTGAATTCGCTTTGTTTTTGTTGTTGTCCAAAGCTCAGTTTGGTAGGGTAATAAATTTCCTTTCTTAATCACTTTCGGCTGCCTCAGTCAGTTTTGGATCTGGTGTGCCGCCTTGTTTTACACACGCTCATTCTGAGCTATCTCTTGTTTGAGTATGCGTGTGTGTATATTTTTCCCTGTTAAAATGTTATTATACTTAAAATTAATTAAAATAATACCTATACAAATTTCGGAAGTGGGAACTATACATAGAATTCATGTCAGTACACATGTATATACTACAAAGCACAGAGGCACTAAAGATACTCAATCAAAGTGAATATTAAATGAAAAATGTGGGAAAAAGTTTTGACGGCCAGCTGTTACAATTTAATGACCCATTTTTATTGTTGGCTGGCTATAATAAATATTGTACTCAGTCGTTTGGACAGTATTTTCCTTCCGGAGGACACAGAAAGAAACAGGTCAGTTCCCGGTGTCCCTTAGTATTTAGTTTCAATCCACGGAGTAGGCCAGATAGATTGCGTCTAATAGGGAAACTGTTATTATCTTCTCCAAACACTTTATTTTTTTTTTTTTTTGAAACATTTGTTTTTTTTTTTCTTCAAGAAATGTACAGTCCCATCCTAAGATTTTATCGTTTTTTCCCTTTTACTAGCTTATGCACATTAAACGATATTATCTCCTTGTTTCAAACTAATTTTGAAGGTAGACCCGTTAGCAGATAGATGTCATTGAGTATGATCTAAAGAAGTCAATATTTAATTCTTCAAATAATATTTTATTTCAAAATAGTTTTAATCATTATCAATACTTAGAAGCTGATATTAAAACATTGTATAACTACAAAACCAATTTAAGCTCTTTAAAAGTACTCGAACCAACTCTGCGGATCACTACTTAATCACATTACGTTCAAAGAGATTTATTATTTATATTTATTATATTATTATTTATTTTATTATTTAGAATACACAATCATATTCAAACACTCAAACATGTTTTCCCTTAATCCACTCAATCATACCACACGTGCCAGTTATGTAGAAAAATAGGACAACAAAATTCGCCTATGTGAGTATGCAAAGTAACAGAAAGCTTACGCTCACAAGGGATAAGTCGATGATAAGCAACTTTATGTAAAACTAAAACAATTCTTAGAGTCAACTAAACTTTTCTCAGAGAAAAAACAACTAAGCTTAACCCAAAAAAAAAAAATTATAATAAAAGCAACAACAATGTAAACGGTAGCAAGCCAGAAAACAAATCAAAACCTAAAAAGCAAACACATGTATAACTATTAGCATAGAATAGGAGCGCATTGTTAAAACAAACTGGTGGTACATATTATTTTCCATACAATATGGCGTATTTGAGTGCTCTTAACCTGCCCGCTGGCATTTTGCTTGAATATTTGTTCTAAGCTGTTTGCACTTGCACTTATTGTAGATAGTGTTTAACTCCACACACGCTGAAGAGCGTAAAGTGAGGCCACAATCACCGCCTTCTCCACGCTATTATAAGCTAAAAGTTCCACGGAGCTAAATCAGGCGAATACGGTGGTTGCCTCTCGATATAGATATTAGTGCAAAATCTAATAATTGTCGGATCAGAATTCCAGCCTCTCTTTACGAATACCTTCAAGCAAACGACGCATAACACTCAAATAGAATCAAGATAGCTCAACCGGTCAGAAGGAATTCGGATTGCACCACACTTTGATAATCGAAAAAAAGTGTCTCCACATCTTTGATTTTTTACCTGGTTTGACGTGATTTTTTCGGCTTCGGCCTCGGCTCACTTTGCCACGATATTCGGCCGACTGAGCGACTCTTTCCGAGTCGTAGGCATAGATCCAAAACTCGTCACCAGTAATAATATGATTCATGACTAAACGGTAGCCAGAAAGTATCGTTTTACAAACGTTAACGCGAAGTTATTTTTCAAAAAAAAAAGTGTGGTTTTGGACTCAATCGTGCTTTCACTTTTTATAAATGAACTTTCAAAATGGCGTTCATTATTCCTTCCGATATTACAATAATGACAGTAAAATCTCTCGTTGTTTATTATCGATTCTCAATCACCGATTTCTTAATTTGACGTGTTCATCAACAGTTTATGTTGATGGTCATGGACGTGGTTCATCATCAACGCATTTTCGGCCATCATTGAATAGTTTGTGCAACTAAAAACACTTGCTCGCAACAAAACGATTATCAACGAACGACTTTTCCAACATTCTGGATGTTTGGGCGCAAGAAATTTTATCTACTGTCTCTAATAGTCATACCAACCGAGAAAACAAATATTTCAAAGAAAGGGTTTTCGAAATTTTAAAATAAAAGGTCTTAAGGCTAAAGATTTTAATTCTAAATTTCTTGAATATTGAAGCATCCTTTACTTTCACTCATTCATCTTTTATATCTCTTTACTAAAATAAAATATGTATGTGTAAGTACGCAAATAAATATTAATATGAGATAATAAAGGTATATATGTACGTAGAAAGCATGCCTTTCTTTTCGCCGAATATGCGTATATAATTTAATCAACTTCAGTGGTTGCTTTGCACTTAAGTACTCATTAATTTGAATAGCATAAACAAATGTTAACTCGTACGATGAACATGCCTGTGTGTGTGGCTTTCAAAAAGAAAATGTGTATAGGTACACAAACGAACGCTAACAACAAACAAATTTAGCTGCGATAATACGGGAGAGCAAGACAACGCGAAAACTAAACTGCTTTAATGAAAGTCAACAAGCCTAGAAAGCGAAGATGAGCCAACGCCTGAATGCAGACTGCACCAAAGTGAGATTTGTGCTGGCATGCAGAGTTGCCAAACATGCCGAGGGGCACGAAGAAGTTAGTGGCAATGGTGCTAAATGGAGCGAGAATTCAGTGTATGGTTAGACAGCTGCCAACCGACACCCCCACACAGAGACAAAGACACAAAGATTCACATAAGGATGCTAAAAGGTGTAATATATATATATATATATATACATGTTTATATGTATGTGTGCTTTTCTATGTATGCACATCTTTGCATGCTTGAGTGACTGTGCATATTTAAAATGCGTTTTACCTAAATAAACTCACACACACACACTCATCCATAAGCACACGGGTGTCTAGTCTACCTGCATGCTGCTAAGTCGCTGCTCGAGCTCCTTACCTTTTAGTTTAAGTGCCCTGAAGTAAACAAACAATCGACGAGCGAAACTTGTTTAACACATTTTCCTTGCAGTGCGCCATTAAAATGCGAACACATACGTCCTCACACTTGATTGTACAAAGTTAAGTAAGCATATGTAGTTCTTGCTGCTGTAACACCTGGTTTTGCTGATTACGCAGCTTTTCAGCTGAAATTCGGTTAGATTTTATTTACTCCGCTAAGGCAATTTTACGCGAAGCTGCCGCTAAACATTTTCTTTCTGGTGTTTTTTTTTTGGTGTTTTTTATACCCTGAATACGGTATATTAAATTTGCCACGGAGTTTGTAAAATCCAGAATGCAATGTGGGAAGGTAGTATACATATATAATTGATCAGTATGATGAATTCGATTTAACCGCGTCCTTCTCTGTGTGCGATTGTAATACTAATACGCAAATTACTCCTCAAAATTTTGAGATATTGATCAGGAATTTAGGAAGCGCGCATTTGTCCCCAAGCAGCTGCTTTTTTTATGGAATCGGACCACTATATAATATAGCTGTCATACCAATTGTTTGATCAAAATCAAGAAAGAATAATTTTATACCCTACTATGATATAAGAAGTGCACCTTTTAAGGGTATTATAGTTACGCGTGAACAAAAGTAAACCTTCTTTTCTTGTTTTTGTTTTCGTGTCATTCATAGTTTGCCTGCATCTTCTTGTTAAGCAGCTTTCCCAAATATGGGTTAATGAAAATTGAAATTAAGTGGAGTGCACATGAGTATGCCAAGATATGACTATATATACATACATACTTGTATGTACGCGATAATGAAAAGTTGGCGAAAATAGTTGTTAAAATAAATTCGAGTGGAAACTAGTGCATTGGGGATGTAGCATGCTGAGTTTGCATTGATTAGAGAGTAACTTTTAAGTAAGTAGTTAAAATTTATTAAACTTTTACTCAATTACCAAGACGTTCAGATTGTTGCTTTCGTTGAAATTTTTGTAGTAGTGTGTTTTTATGAATATTTCTGGTAAACTATTCTGACATTTTTTAGATAATATTGAGGTACTTTCATCACTAGAAAGTCTAAGCTCCGAGAATAATGCTGGAAATTTTCGATGACATAGTATCAAAAAAACATCTAGATGGACACTTGAGAACTGAAAAAATTACAAAACTAAAGTCACACCTCTTTCAACTTTGTTGGCCTAAAGAGCACTACTTTTCCTATCACAAAAATTCATTCAGAACTTTGACTTTAACAACAAAAATCAAATTATAAGATAGTTAGTAAGGTATATATTTTTCTTGCGATTTCATCAGTATCCTAACTCATAATGCAATACGAATATTCACTTAAGATTGACTTGTCATGACTTTAGTGCTACTCCAATTTTTTCCCCAGTTGTTCAGATCTCATTTTTTTTTCTAACTTTCTTGTTAAAATTTTCAAAGAAGTGTCACCCAACTTTTTTAGAATTTTTCTAATAAAACTGTACGGTTTACTTTGAGCAAAGGTTTGTGAGAAAAATCGAAAAGTGGACAACCTCATTAAATGCTACTATGTAGGAAATGTTTCTCTAGCTTGTTCAGGCTGTGTTTGGTAGTTGTTTTCAATTTGTAGGAATTATAATTTTCAAACAGGTGGTAACACTCTTCATAATACCTCGGTCAGAAATATTTATTAAAACTGCTCAAGCAATCTTTTATTTACTTTCATCAAATTTTTTAGATACGAATTTCATAAAGGTGTTACACTTATTAAAGTTAACTGCATAAGAAATATCTCTCAAAGCGATTTAGACTATTTTATTAACTTTTAACAATTTTTTGGCAAAAAACAATATATCATTTATTAGTCAAAAAAGAGCAGCTGATGAAAAGAATATACGAATGAAATTGTATTGACGACCCAAGATATCTAAAATTAGTTATCGTTTTGGCTAATTATTGTTTGAAAGTTAAAATAAGCTCAAATAATAATTCTTTCTGCCATATATGTATCTTATGATGAAACTTTCACAAAGGTTTTGAGAGAGATTTTATGTCCAATTTTATATTCATGTGGCACTTTGAACTTCAAAACTCTTGGATATCTGAAACGAGTTCTAGATAAAGTCAGACCGAAGCAGATACTCCAGAATCTCGCACATGTCTACCTCCCTGCACTTCCTGCTTATGTCATCATTATGAATACCCATACTGGTTCCTTATGATGACAATAAATTGTGCACTATCATCGATCAATAGTCGTCCTGCAGCATTTTCGAGACCGTAAGAGCAATAAGCGTGCATGTTTTCCTTCGGTACCCTTGTAGATGATCTTGGCGATCGCGCATGTCTTTAAGGTATTTCATCACATCTTGCTTCCTCTGTCAGCTCTTTCGAACATTTCATTGTGTAACATGTTTAGCGACTTGCGCATTTGCTGTAATGATCCAGTAGCCAAATTTATTAGAGAAGGCATCAAAAATACTCTCTTGCAATCTTTTCGAACTTAGAGTATAGAAAGATTCCCAAATCACAGCAATTGCTACCTGTGAAGAAAGTAAGGCAAGAGGGGCTAGATATTTTCCACATAGTAAAGGGTGATTTTTTAAGAGCTTGATAACTTTTTAAAAAAAAAAACGCATAAAATTTGCAAAATCTCATCGGTTCTTTATTTGAAACGTTAGATTGGTTCATGACATTTACTTTTTGAAGATAATTTCATTTAAATGTTGACCGCGGCTGCGTCTTAGGTGGTCCATTCGGAAAGTCCAATTTTGGGCAACTTTTTCGAGCATTTCGGCCGGAATAGCCCGAATTTCTTCGGAAATGTTGTCTTCCAAAGCTGGAATAGTTGCTGGCTTATTTCTGTAGACTTTAGACTTGACGTAGCCCCACAAAAAATAGTCTAAAGGCGTTAAATCGCATGATCTTGGTGGCCAACTTACGGGTCCATTTCTTGAGATGAATTGTTGTCCGAAGTTTTCCCTCAAAATGGCCATAGAATCGCGAGCTGTGTGGCATGTAGCGCCATCTTGTTGAAACCACATGTCAACCAAGTTCAGTTCTTCCATTTTTGGCAACAAAAAGTTTGTTAGCATCGAACGATAGCGATCGCCATTCACCGTAACGTTGCGTCCAACAGCATCTTTGAAAAAATACGGTCCAATGATTCCACCAGCGTACAAACCACACCAAACAGTGCATTTTTCGGGATGCATGGGCAGTTCTTGAACGGCTTCTGGTTGCTCTTCACCCCAAATGCGGCAATTTTGCTTATTTACGTAGCCATTCAACCAGAAATGAGCCTCATCGCTGAACAAAACACGCGCGCGAAAACACATTTCGAACCGAACACTGATTTTGGTAATAAAATTCAATGATTTGCAAGCGTTGCTCGTTAGTAAGTCTATTCATGATGAAATGTCAAAGCATACTGAGCATCTTTCTCTTTGACACCATGTCTGAAATCCCACGTGATCTGTCAAATACTAATGCATGAAAATCCTAACCTCAAAAAAATCACCCGTTATATAAAAACTTGGGATTTGAAGCAGTGCTGACGACATACTAAGCTCCTACAATATATTTAAAAATCATTAAGATATCCTTATCGTGCATTTAAATTGACGTTTGACTAGCTCAGCAAGTTGCTTTAATATACAAATTACTTCTTAAAACTTTATATTGCACATTGGTCAAATTAAACTTCTTGCAAAGATTTCACTGCGGCAAGAATATGCAAGTATTACTCACATTCGTCTCCCTTTCTTTACCGCCCTACTCTGCCCAGAGTAAAAGCAAAAGCCATTAACGCCGAAACTATTCAACCAAAGCGCTATGTCTGTGTTGAAAGCGCACAATTTTTTTATAATTTCCTTCCGCGCTAGACGCCTCCAACGCCTACGCTTCCAAAACTTAGTTGGGTCATATTTGCAGCGAACGTATACTTCCTGCTGCCGTTAGTTAGCCAAACCGCGTTGCTGTGTCCGTTAAATTATTCCGCGTTCCTTTAGTTGAACTTTGAAATGGGCAACAAGAAAAAAGAAATAAAATTTAAAAAACACGCCGACAAACGCGCCGCTGCCCACCTCGTAGGCAAATTAAAGAAAGTTCACAAAAATTACACGACGACAAAAAGTTGCGCCGGACGAAAATTAGTTTAACAAGTATAGCAGTGAAAGAGTCCTAATGAAAAATGGCGTCTGAGAATTAGAATAGGCAGCCGAGCAAGGCGTTGATGGCAGCTTTTAAAGTTTGCGCTCGACTTAACAAAACCTAAAAGCGCAGTGGCGGTACTGTTAAAAGCAAATGAGATGAGAGAGAAGAACAAGCAAGGTTGTATAAAGAGGAGAGAAGATGGAAAAAAAGCTCCCGAAAGCGAATAATTTGCAATTATAATAGTTTTAATTAAATTGCACGCTACTTTTATGGCGTCCTGCTGTCATAACAAACAAACGAATTTCCAGTTACTTATTTTGGGATTATAGTTTGGAAAAATTTAGAATCTATTTTGCGTTAAAAGGATTATAGCTAACTTTTCAAATGACCAATAGATTATGGCCTACTTCTACACAATTGTATCAGGGCACAATAGACCCAAGGTCGCAGTGCATACCTCGATTAATTCTACATAATTGTGGTTCCAAGTTCAGCAATAAGTATTTGATGACATTCAGTGACATTAAGATAATAATATTTGGTTGTAATTACACTTTGGTGACAGAACCAACATTGAGGAGTTGCTCTACACCAGGTTTTGATAAGCAATTTCATAGCGTTAGATGATTGCACTATGGATAGCGTTGGACCGCATTAGATATAGGTAGTTCAGTAGGTTTGAAACAACTAAAAATACAAATCAAAACAACCCTCAAATTTCTTATTTTCTATCTGATTGGCTTCTAAAAATGTTATGAAAATAGGCTTAATATTTGATGGCTCTCCAGAAGGAAAGATTAAAATTTTTATTATAACTGAATTATAACCAACTCCTAGGATACTCCTCATCTTTCCAAATACAAACTTATGTCATTTCAACATTTTTAACCTTCCATCTCAATTTTTATAATATTAAGTCTAGAAACAATCAATCAATTTGTTTAATTCGGGCAATTTACTAACAATTCAACGAGAAAAACATATGTATATGAATGTACATATTTATATTTTATGGCTTCCCCAAACCATTTTTTTCGTCAACCATATCATATCACGCAACAATTTATAACCTATGTATTATATTTTACTAATATGTATATTTTATTATATAATACTAACATAATATACAAATAAGTAACAACAAATTGTAAGAAAAGCCGACACATCATAAATACCAAAAAATCACTCATACGCCCTGGCTGACCAGGGCGAACACAGCCAAGAATAATAAATCGACTAATTCCTCATGGTAAGCGGCGAACTGTGAGTCAATATTTGTCAATGAAACATGGTTGCGTTGAATGTTCTTAGCATCTGATGTAGATTAATGGTACCCTAAGTCGCTCACAATTGAAAAACAAATATTTTTGAGTAAATAAATCTATTTGCTGTGGCAGCTGAGCAGCTGTTTGGCTACACAGCTGTCAGCAATATTGATGACTAATTGTGTGGTTTTTAGAAGAATATGTGGTGCTCGTTGAGAGTAAATCTTGAGTATCGCTTTATTTATATTTAAAAATATTTTGGCTAAACTTTTGAGCAGAAAAATGCTAACTAAAGTTGTTGTAATAAAAATAAACATGAATTTTGATCAATTTTATATGAAGTTTTAATTTTTGTTAAAACATTGTTCAGTTACAATGTTCATATTTAGTGGATCATATACATTGTTTTGAACTTAGAGTGAGGTGAATTCACGCCACTTAGTTATTGCTGATACAAATTGTTATAAAATCCAAGTGCATCTACATAAAGTGAGCGTTACAAATGTGTTGGTAGGGAACATTTGTTGTAAACGAGCCTTAATTTTTTTCAGTTTGGTTGGCATGCTATCTGTCAAACATTTTCAATAACCTTATAGTCATTGAACAAACAACATCATATCTTTTCTTTGTATTGAAAATGTCAAATTTTGTACCGAAAAGTGATAATTTGCGAAAGCATTAATTTTTTGTTTTCATCCAAAAGAAAAGTGCCTCCAAGTCGCAACGAATGCTTGTCGAGGCATACGGTGATCATGCCCTATCAGAAGCCAAATGCAAAATTTTGCTCCTATGGTTCAGAGATAATGATTTTAAATAATTAAATGGAGAACATGGAAGACCACTAAAAGTTTACGACATCGAACTACAAGCAATATTGAATGAAGATGTCAACTTTAGTCAAATAGCAGCCATGTTAAATAATGACAGCAAACTATTTTATACCGTTTGAAAGCTATGAGAAAGATCCAGAAGTATAGAAAATGGTTGCCACATGAATAGAATGAAAGACAAATGAAATTCCAAAAAACACGTGTGAAATTTTGCTTGAAAAGCACGAAAAAAGATCAGTTTTGCAAAGGATTGTTATTAACGATGAAAAATGGATTTATATTAAGAATCCTAAACGGAGAAAATCATGGGTTAGTGCGAGACAGCGTTCAACATAAACTTCATGATGTTCAGAATACCATAAAAGCACTTGGCTAGGAGCTGCAACCCCACCCGCGGTATTCACTAGACTTAGTGCCTTCCAATTATCATTTGCTTTCACCGATAGGACACGCACAGGCTTATTATTCCTACGAACAAATCGATAATTTGATATGATTCGTTTGCTTCAAAAAACGAACATTTCTATAGGCATGGTATCCACACATCAAAATGTGTGAAAAGCAGAGGTAAATACTTTGAATAATTTTTTTCTTTTACCGTCCCATTCAAAATCAAAAAAACGGTCATTTCATACCGGTATACCTGTTTAATACTTTTTTGTTGTCCTTAGTATTCATCAAATGCAAGTTTAAGCATCTACTTTCATATATTATAGATATAGATTTTGTATTAGATTTTGTAAACTAAATATTTTCCTTTTTTCCATTTTAAAAGTAACTCTTCGAAAATAAAAAAAATATTATCTTAGCACGCCATAAATTCTGAAAATAATCGTGAAAAAATATGCAGTTGTAAGGTTTTACCTTTTTACGTATATATAGTTCATATTTTTTTTATATATAATATATTCCTCTTTCATTTTACCACTGAAGAGTGATGAACTCCCTGATATGGTTGGTGATTTTTGTGTAAACAATATTGAAAAATTTTAAAACTTCCACATTTAGTAAAATAGAATTTTATTTATGCATAAATAGTCGAAAATATTTTTAGCAACCATAATTATACCGCGCTTCTGCGCTGCAGTCCATTAATTAACCGCTCAACAGTGCGTATGAGTGATTAAAATGCTAGAATAGAACAATAAAATTGTATTTATAATGAAAACCACACTCGCACAGCGATATATAAGAGAGCTACCTGTGGTAAGTTTGCGCAAAAGCCACGAAACCGCTGGCGCAACTACTGCATAAATTGTAGTAGGCTCGCGCCTATCAGTTAGCCAACGTGGCGTATGAGTGAGGGCGAATGGCAAATTCAAATGGAAAATCATGCGTCAATATTTGATATAAAATAAATAGATTTTAAATAAATTATGACCACGAAAACGCTACAAAAATTTATATAGCTATTTCACATGTGTATTTGTGGCTGCGGATGGCAGAAGTAATGCGTGCACACGGCGTATACGTGATGTTTATTTAATATGCGTAGTTAAGTAAATATTGCTGTGGCCGGCCTATTTATTGCTCATGTAGAAAAATGAACTTTAGTTTAATAAATATGTGGTTAGGCTTTGTTAGTGGTTTTTTGATGTTTTTCCTACAGAAATTTTTAAAATTAGTAAACTTAAGAGGTAAAATAAAATTTCTAATCTAAAAAATTTTTGTCGATTTCAAAAGTAAAAAAAAAAAACCAAATATAAAATATATATTAAAAAATTTAAGCTTTAAAATAAATTAAAGTTTAACAAATTAAAAACATAAAAATCCAAGTCATAAAATATTTTTAACTAAAAATTTTAAATATTCCCATTTTCAATTTAAAAGAAAATAAAATTCAATCTATGAGATCTCTAATATTAAAATTTAAAACAAGCAAAAAAAAATTTAAACTTTAATTCAAAATTTTTTTCGTGGCTACAGCTTTGTCGCCTGCTGTAATTATTGCTTGCTAGTGGGCTTTTTGTTGTTCATTTTTAAGAAAATTGTTTGAAATTTAAATTTTCAATTTCAAAAATAAAAAAATTCAAAAAATGTGTTCTTAAATATTGAAAGTTAAAAATTAAAAATTGGAAAAAAATAATTATTGCTTAAGTTTTTTATTTATTTAAATTTTTTTTAATATTCATTTTTGGAAATTTTTTTTTATATATTAATTTTGAATTTCAAAAATATTTTTGTATTGTTTCTAATTTTTTTTTTTTAATTTTATTTTTAAGAACATATACATATATTTGCCAGTATATGTTTTTAAAAACAAATTTAAAAATTAAAAATTAGAAACAACAATTTTTTTTAATTCATTTTTTTAATGTTTCTTTTATAAAATAAAAAATAATTTAGAGGCTAACTGTTTGTCATCTGGTTTTAAACTTTTATAGATTTAAAAGTACAAAAATTTAAATTTATTCTGTATATTCCAAATCAAAAAACTATAATAAATTGAATTTTATTTCATTTTTTTTTATTAATTAAAATTAAAAAAATAAAGAATAATAATATTAATATTTAAAAAATTAAAATTTAAAAACCAAAAGTTATATAAAAATTAAGTTTTTAAGTAAACATTTTAAATTCATATGTAAAGTCAAAATACTTGACTTATGCAGGTTAATATTTTTTCGATTTTCCCTAACCACGAATAAGCCGCGTGTTTTTAGGCTCATTAACACATGCACCACTAACCTGCTGAACTATTTCTCGCGTGTATGCATGCAACGCGCCGATTCCGAAATTCTATGAAATGACATTGAAAGCAATGAAACACAGCAGCTGAGAGAGAGACAGGAGAAGGGGGAGGGCAGTTAATTTATATTTACACAGCTCAACTTACCGGTATGAACGTCGACAAAATAATTCTGACTGGAATAAAATGGAAATATACGCCAGCGGCCATCTGCGCATTGCAGTGTTATGCCACAATTACGCAGAAACACATTCACAAACACATACATCCGTATAGTCAATCAGTCAGGCATGTGGTAATTTGGGCAAATTTAACCGCTCGTACATTCGTCATGGCAGCAGCCATTCATCATTGCCACTCCGATGGGTCAATAGAACGGTGATGGACAAAGCCTTAATGAACACATAAACATCTGGTTAACCGCGTGTGCAGCCATCACACAGGCATACAAATTTACTGTTAACTATATGAGTATTTAGCTAATATTATGGCTTTGCTTGTTGTTTGATGCATATATTGGCATGTACATATGTATATATGTACATTTTGCAATGTATATATGCACTCAGAGAGCATAAATAAATTCAAATGAAACTACATGAAATACACCTTAATTGAAAACAAATATGCACATATTATGAAGAGAGAATCGAAATTGAACCAACAACCTGCTGCAAAAAACACGTGAAAACAAGTTGTGAAACTACTAAGGACCACTATGGTTATATATTGGACTTATGTTGCCCGTTTCTACTTTTCTGTTACCACACTGCAACTTCTGTTCAACAGTATATCTGAAAAGGGCTAGTGCGTTTGCAATTTAGGTGTTTCCTAAAGACTTAGGCCATAGGACATACAGAGAGTCGCTAGTAGCGGTCGAATAAACAGCACACACCACAATTATCTCGATCGAGAAACCTGTCGACTCGTACCTTCGTTAACTTTAAAATTAAATCCGCAAAGTGATCGGATCAGCTAACCGGTTGAACAGACAAAGCCGAACGATGTATTCCCCGACGGTTGCGCAAAATGCCAAAAGACTGCGCATCACTTACTTTGACCGATGGTGAGGATCGAAGTATCATCAACAAGGCTAAATCTTCCAAATCTATTTTCTCAGATGGAATAGGCATGATGTTTATAAGCGGGAGCTTGACGGGAGTAAAATTTCTAACCATAGACAGATAGAAAATAATACTAATTTTGCACTACGGTCTATTATACCCTCTTCTATATCACATATGTTCACAAAGATCCAGTACTCTACATAATTTCAGTAGCTTGCTGGGCGCAATGGAGGAGATGTCCCTGTCCAATTTAGAATAAGTATTCTTTACTACGGTCTTCAATCTGTCGCTCACCAACAAAGTCGGGTCGTATCGCCCTAGTAGTGCAGATAATTGAGACCTTGATACTTCCGACGTTCACTCTTAACCCAAGTCTAGCAGTTCTCCGGCCGGATAGTTCGTGGCCTAAACCAAAACCCATTATAGCGTTGGATTTTTCAAAAATCTTTGATACAGTCAACAACATGGCCTTCACCAAAAACCATCCTGTGAGAGCGTAACGTTGGATACCTTTGATCGAGCAACGCACGCTCCCTCCAGAGTTGATGAGATGGCTTATGAACTACCTGAGCGGTTGAGGTAAAAAGAAAATAATAAAAAAGACCTTAACCTCAGAGAACGAAAGTACAAACTCGTTGTGAATATTGAATTTCGACCACTAATAATCGTAAATTTTAAGTGTTACATTTGTCAGGCTACTTCACACCTCATACGACCGCGACAACTGCCAAAGTACAGAGCTGCAACAAACTTCTCAAGTCGCTAGCCAGCAGCTCATGGGAAATAGGCAAAGGAACCTTGTTGGCAACATACAAGGCAATCGACAAGCTGGCCTTAAACCATGATGTCTTCGGTCGAACAGTCGAACATCGAACTTTTCTCTAAGCAGTTTTTGCTGAGATATTTCCGTGGAAAGCATGCCTTTAGTCGTCTGATTCAAGCAGAACCGCTTTCTAGGAGCATCAAAAGGTCTTTCAGTTAACTAATTGAGTTGAATTAAGGCCAACGTACGAATTAACACATTAAAAACCAATGATCAATGAGTGTAATTAGCTAATTGAGTTTAATTAACGAATTGAGCTCAATCAACTAATTGAGTGTAATAAACTAATTGAGTTCTAATAATTAATTAAACCATAAAACATTTGTTTTCAAATAACTAATTTAATAATTAACTAATTGAGTTCAATTCACTGGTTGTTAATAGATAATTAAGTATTGTAGTTTAGAAGTCCCTATACAGCTACAGGTGTATTCAATGAAAGGACAAAGCGTACGTTTCATCAAATATTATGAAAAGCAAAGACAAATTATGATTTATTACGAAATCATCATGAAAAGCAAAGACAAAATATTTCAAAATTCATTACTTTCACTCACAATCACATCTAAATCCTAAACATTCAGTGCTCCTGGCCTCCCACACTTGCAATGCCTGGAATTCACCGCTCGAACTAATCAGAGGCGAGCATTTGCCTGTTACTCATTAACTAAAGGGTGATTTTTTAAGAGCTTGATAACTTTTTTTAAAAAAAAACGCATAAAATTTGCAAAATCTCATCGGTTCTTTATTTGAAACGTTAGATTGGTTCATGACATTTACTTTTTGAAGATAATTTCATTTAAATGTTGACGCGCGGCTGCGTCTTAGGTGGTCCATTCGGAAAGTCCAATTTTGGGCAACTTTTTCGAGCATTTTCGGCCGCACTAGCCCGAATTACTTCGGAAATGATGTCTTCCAACGCGGGACTAGGTGCTGGCTAAGTTCTGTAGACTCTAGACTTGACGTAGCCCCACAACAAATAGTCTAAAGGCGTTAAATCGCATGATCTTGGTGGCCAACTTACGGGTCCATTTCTTGAGATGAATTGTTGTCCGAAGTTTTCCCTCAAAATGGCCATAGAATCGCGAGCTGTGTGGCATGTAGCGCCATCTTGTTGAAACCACATGTCAACCAAGTTCAGTTCTTCCATTTTTGGCAACAAAAAGTTTGTTAGCATCGAACGATAGCGATCGCCATTCACCGTAACGTTGCGTCCAACAGCATCTTTGAAAAAATACGGTCCAATGATTCCACCAGCGTACAAACCACACCAAACAGTGCATTTTTCGGGATGCATGGGCAGTTCTTGAACGGCTTCTGGTTGCTCTTCACCCCAAATGCGGCAATTTTGCTTATTTACGTAGCCATTCAACCAGAAATGAGCCTCATCGCTGAACAAAATTTGTCCGAAAAAAAAAAAAAACCGAACACTGATTTTGGTAATAAAATTAAATTATTTGCAAGCGTTGCTCGTTAGTAAGTCTATTAATGATTAAATTTAAAAGCATACTGAGCATATTTATATTTTAAACCATTTCTGAAATCCCACGTGATCTGTCAAATACTAATGCATGAAAATCCTAACCTCAAAAAAATCACCCGTTACTATTATTTCGCATGCCTGCTGTCTAGCCGTTTGTTGACGTTCTCAAATGTAGCAAATGAAATTCCGACAACAAATTACAACAACTCTGTCAACAACATGTGGCATGTTAATTGCGCCAAGTAAATGGCAGCCGTAAAACAAACGTCCAACTGAAATTGAATAGCACATAAAGGCATAACTAATTTGTTGAATTTTGTTGTAGTTTATGGGTTCGCTGGGGAGAAAGGGAGAATTAGCGTGGCAGAGTGCTAAAGTGAGGTTAGTGTGAAATTTACCATGACAAATTATATGTTGGCGGTGCGGTCCTTTTGGGCAATGCCAGTCATTTGCCGCGCACATTACGATGACATCAAATTGCTAATAAATTACACGGTGACAAGTGCTCATTTTGTAATGCGCGAGTGCGGAAAATTAATGCACGTTTAATGAATTTTTTATTACATTTTTGCAATTGTGGGTTTATATAATGGATTTTAGTGCTTTTGCTTCGTTTTTTCAACTTATGAATAATTCTTTATTGTCCATAAAAATATTTTATGTTAGAAAGAAATATTTACAATATTTTCAAAAAGAAAAAAATTTAACTCAAAGAAGTCCTGTTATTATAGAATCATTCATAGGTCTCCTTAAGATTACTGGTTGCATACCTTATGCAATATATCTTTAGCACGTCCGGACTCCTACCAAATGCAGTTGATGTTTCACTCAGACAATGAATGCTTGAAAATACCACGATGGTAAAAACGAGTTTTGCAGTTGGCTTTCGAACCGAGCTCTTGCAACAGTCGAACCGACTTGTCTAGCATCGTCACGAATACAGACTGAAAGCAGGAAAGACACAGATGTATATCTAGCCAAGTAAAGTCCACTCAGCAGCGTTCTGTCGCATAAATAACAGAATTTCATTCTATTTCTAACTTTCATCCCAGCACTTATGGGCTTTATATATTGAACAGATTTCTTGCGTGAATACTTGATTTTTTTTATGATTGCAAACCTATTCTCACGTGGTACCCTAAAATATGTTAAACCAGCAGTTTATCACAATTATTGTACGTAATCGGAGTGCCTTTTCATCCGCTTCTGAGATGATCATCTACACAGAAGCTGCATGGAAAGTCGAACTGCAATTTTCAAGCCAGGGGCAGACGCCAATTTATAGTCGGAGAGTATCTCAGCAGCACAGTTCAAAAGTATTTGTGAGATATCTTCTGCAGGTACAAAAGGAAAAAGAGCTGTAGAACTGTATCTAGAGGAAAACGAGAAAGAAACAGCACGACATGTTCCTCTAGACTCTCTGCTGGATCTCATACCCGTGGTGAACCGAAGGAACTCTCTGAGCTAGCTATTTTAACGTTTCGACGATCTATGAAAACCTTTCAGAAGGTGCTTGTTCACAGTTAGAACAAACTGCAGATCGTTACGTATATTCCCGCTTTTAGCTTTGAATTCTATTGTTGGAATGTGAAGCCTGAATAGCGTGTAGATCCCAAATTTGAGAGGTGATGGGGTCTAGGTTATGTTACGTTTTGTTGATTTTCATTAAAAAGACAGCTGAATGTTGTAAAATCTGTCCCTTGTCATCTTAAAAACATGAATCAAATATGGTCGACGACAGAAAATGTATTATAGCGAGGAACAAACGCTTGCTGGATGGTATTTAAGCATCCATTCCATTATGTAATTAAAAAAAATTAATGTTCGCTCATTATGACCTAAATAAACAATAGCACAGTTTGCAGCTAAAATTTACTCTCAAATATTAGACAATGAGTATTATCTAATTTTATATATGCACAACAATATCAACAGAATAACAAATATTGACCTACACTTGACTCGATGATCGCACACGGCACTTCAAAGCAAGTGACTCTCCTCCAATGCACTAACATGTTGTGGGTGTTGTTTACAATCGTCTCTGTTATTAGTAAATATATGAATATATGTAAGTATGTTTGTGTGTACTTATGTATTGTGTATTTCAATAGATTCCATAAACATTCGAACTTTTATGGCTCTCGGCAACTATAATGTTTGACTACACAACCACAATCAAGCACACCCAAACATCGTTACTATCCAAATCTGTTGTTTGCTTTTGTGGGTAAGCATTTCCCAAACTATATGACCAATCAAATAAGTAATACGCAACAAATTGCTCGCACACGGCAATCATGGATCCACTCAGTGAAGGAACAGTGTATCAAACCCAATTTGTATAAATATTTTAGCACAAGCAGGGCTGATCTTCGGCTTGTAAGAATCCTTACAAACTGGTGAAATCTGAGTCTCTTTGAGTCGTTCCGGATGGTAAGTTAATGCCTAGGCTCTCTCTGTTCGCTTAAAACTTTGGCAGGATACGTTCCTCCCCGTCGTTACGTATTTAATGTAGTAGTAATGTGTAGATTGAAATGATTTCTTCTTTGCGCTGGTCGAGCGGTTGGAACTGATCTCAAAATGGGACAGTATTTTGGTCAAGTGATGAAATGACTATGAGGCGATGAAATCATCTTAATGAAAAGTAGTGCAAAAGGGGTGGTAAGTCGGCTGGAGCCAACAGAAAAACGCCGTCAGGTAACGTTGGTAGAGCTGTTAACTGCAGTTATCAAGAGGATCGTAACCAATGTGCAAAGGCGCAATGAATTCCTTCCAGCTATAACTCCTAGCTAGGCAAACAGAGACAACTAATAAGTCTAATGGTCATCGGCCATAAAAAAGAAAATATATACCCAAACTTCACTAAACTGTCGTTATAATCTCTTTAATACTACTTACAGAACCAGATTTGTTTGATTGCTCTCAGTTAAGGTTTACAGCATGTTAATCTTACCGAATAATTTCTAAGAATCAAGTCTGCAGACACTTGCTTGAATTGTGAGATTAAAGCCCTCCAAACATACACTTGACTTCACTCAAAGAGAAGCAAAACCCTTCGCATCTAATTCTTTTTCAAGTCCTTAGGGGTAATTGCACTCAGTACGGACGAGAGTTGTCGCTTGAAATATTATACAATTTTATTGTGAATATTTTAGCTGAATTAACACCGACATAATAAACAGTTCCTTGTATGTTCTCTCGAACATTTCGCTACGGCCTAGGACTCATACCCAATTCCTAAATGTATCCATAACATTTGCCATCAATATCTCAATAGCTGGGATCACCACTACATGTATGACCTGACCTGGTCTGGACCTGACCTACCTGGAAAATTCAAAATATAATCAATTCTAGAAAGTTTTTCACCAAAATACCTTAGAAGAAAACAACACACAGTACCACTAGTACTTGATATGCGTACGAGTATTACATAACAATCACTTGTGGCAATATCACTTGCACACTTGATACACTAATGTTTCACTTACATGTTGCATGCCACAAGTGCCACAAACCGCAAAACGTTCACGAATTCAAAAGTTTTCAAACGCAACCACTCAAAAAACGCACCAGTACATCATATTCACATGAGTATAAGGAATATAAAGTCAAAAAAGGAAGAGAGTGAAAAACAGTAAATACATAGTTGCATGTGGCATGTGGCATAAAGGGGTTAAAGTTATTGTGGCAATATGAGACGTATGCACGGCGATTGCATTGGCTATAAAATTGCCATAAAAACTTTGTTTTAACAGGCGGCGGAGTCGCAGAACACACAAATTGTAGCAACATAGCTAAGGGTATGTGTATGTGAGACGGTGGTTATTTAGAAGAATCCTCTGAAAAGGATAAAGTAGCAAATAGCTAACACTAGTGTAAATATAAAGCGATCTCATCAGTCGCTGCTGGCCTCATGCTGTCTATACTTTCACTATAAACCCGCCTACCTTCAACACTTTACCCAACCCTGTTCAATAATTCAAATAAGTTTTGTTGTTGAAGAATTTAAAAATAAAGAAAACTGAAAAAAATTGCAATCACTTTTCATTCGCTGCACACACCTCACTTCATCCGCAAACCATTTTTCTTATGCCAAACAATTTCATTCCTTTTTAGAAATTCACACCGCTGCGTCCACATTTGATTCAGTTTTAGTGCTGGCGGGTCATCGCACACGAATGGCTCTTTGAAAAGTTTTCCATTTATCAAAGTTAGTGCTGCAATAGAATACATACGTATGCAATATGTTTGCATGTATGTTATGAAGAAACTAGTTTTATATATGAATGAATGCATAGGAGTACTGGAAACATGTTGCTCATACGACGTGGCGCACATGTTCATTAGTAAATCTCAAGCGCGGGTCATTGATGATGAAAAATTGAATTAGAATAGTGCAAGTTTATTCAAAAGTTTATTAAAGTGATATACTCTGCTTTATGTAAATTAAAAAAGCATCAGTGAAATGAGATATGCTACTAGGCAATAAGTGCTTGGATTGTTTTCCGTGTAAGGTAATGTCTCAAACTTTCCTAGGCACTATATAACACAGAGGCGATTCAAACTGACGGCGAACTATTATATTTTTTAAAAGTTAAAACATTTTTTCATATTTAGTATGAATCTTGATGAAGTAAAAGCCTCGAAAAAGCTGTTCGATGATAGAATAACAATTTGCTGGACGTTTGAACGAATCAAGAGTTGCCGACAGTAAAAAAAAACAGTAAAATATAGAGTTCATCGGTATCGGTTAACCAATGCATGTCAAACTAAATCACTGAGAAAAAATCTGATAGGAAAAATGATAAAACGATTTGAAAGAAGACCAACATTTTTAGAGAATTCTCAAATGCAAAGAGTCCTACAAGCCATCATAAGTAATCTCAAAAACTTCAATTATTCTATAGACGCAATTTTAACTTGAATTATTTGAGAAAATTACAAATTTTACGCCCAAATCCTTTAAGATATCTTGTCGAACAAGAAAGTTATCCATAAAAGAACTTCATTTTGATCGGTCAGTTTCTATGGCAGCCGTATGCTCTAGTTTAAGTGTGTAAAATTTCAAAACGATACCTAAAAAACCGTGAAACTTGTTTGTATATACAAGTCGTCAGCCTGATCACTTATATACTCGTACATACTACATACATTTTACCTACACTGTTCCCTTTGAACTCTAAGTAAATCTTTCCGCATCCTGATACTAGGCTCAGTTAAATTAAGGATCGGCATTTTTTTTTTATTTGAGATACTCATGAAAAATATCGCAATCACCATTTAATAGACTTCATATAACCTTTATTACAGAAAGAACTCTCACAGTTGAAGATCACTGAGATCATAATATAAGATGGAGCAACAGAATTTGCATTCCAAAGCATTCTTAAAGCAACGTGGAAAATATTTTGCCTTATTCGGTTGATAACTAACTAATCGGTTAGTATTTTTGGTTAATTTGGACAAAAATTTTGATATTTTTATTCAATCTTAGTTCCACATATTCCAAGCTAACTTAACTAACCAGTTAGACATTTCGATTAGTGTTCCATCGGCGGATTTAAGTATGAGGGAAAATTCTGACAAAATGTATATCAATTCTCTTTAATTTGGCTTAGCTCAGAGCGAACCTCAAATCTTCAACTTCGAAACAAATAAAGACTAATTTAACAGTTCCTTTTTTCAACTAAAATAATTTTCGAAACGAGGAACCTTCACAATCGAACACTTTCGTTATTAAAAAAGTCACGAAGATTGTATCAATTCACACAAGCGACGAGAGCTCTCAAATCAGAAGAAAAAGCATTGAAAAGCAAACAAACGGGGCAACAAAATTTACAACAACAAAGCGACAGTAGCAAAGCGAAGTAGCCTAACGTGCAAAATGAGCAATAGCTTTAACGAATGCATAAGAAAATGAAGCCAACTGGAAACGTCTATGTATATACAATAACAACACATCACAAAGATAAATCTCCACACACACAACAATAATAACCGATCACAGAGAAAGACCAGCCAACAACACAACAATAACGCTAACAACACAGAGTAAGCAGAAACCCCGAACAACACCAAAACAATTCTGGCAAAAACAAAAATTACAACAATAATGCTTGCAACAGCTTTCAATACCGCAATATTTTCGCAGCACACATAACCACAGCACGCTCGCTACAATAAGGAAGACAACTTTCGCGACTCCAGCAAAATTCGAGCGGATGTCTCAGTGACCATCCCACTAATACTAACAGCAACTGCTATGCTTTCGTCGTCTAACTGAATTTCTTATCGGGCGACGCTTTCAACAGTTCAAGTAACGCGCAATGGTGACGCACATTGGTATATCTGTGGCCGAAATTCAAAAATTTCTTGTTGTCTGATTTGAATGAAAATTTCACAGTTTGTTACCAACTATATATACATTATTTTCCCAATATTAGGATTCTATCTGCATTAGTTTTTTGTCCAGAAATACCCAAAGTTGGTGAATGTAGAGAACATCAAAATTAGCAAAAAATTTACTCAAAAGTCAAATCATTGATACAATAAAACAACTATTGAAATTCAACTTTGTTATTATTTTTCATTTATAATATGTATCAAAGAAAAATTTGCATCAAAATCCACTGAAAAAAATAATGCATAAAAAATTTTGTGGAACAACATAATTTGGACGTCAAAATTTCAATTTTCTTCAAATTCAAAGTGGTGCATCTTTTTAGCGCTGTCTACCGCTGTCGACATACATATACCGAATTAAAGCCTGAAGTCTCAGCTAAACAATAAAAAAAAAATTCAGCTGCCCCGAATTGCCCCCCTTGAAAAAAACAGTGTCAGAATGTCACGAAGATGTAAGAAATTTGCTAAAAAGAGACTTGATAAAAGAGAATTTAGTTGTATGGGAGGTGGGCGTAAAAGTGGGCGGATATTATTGAAATTTAACACCAACATATATAATGTCATAAAAATGCTATGTACAAAAAATCAGTGCTGTAGGTCAAAAATTAAGTTTCACCTTATATGGGAGGTGGGCGTAAAATAAAATTTTTTAAAAAAAATTTTTTCATTTTTTTCTTAATTGGAATCCAAAACAATGATGTACCAAATGTCATTGTCCAGCGACAACTCTTTATATTTTTAGCCGCAGTATGCACTAGCAGAAACCATTGTGTGACGTCGTCACGAAGCCAAGTGCAGTCATAGATACGGTTATGTTTCTATCTGTATATACTTGCATATATATTCTACACAGATACAGTTATAACGGTATATATGGTTATATACCTTATTCAAAAGCTGAATGCATTACGCCAACAACTTTGCGGTCATGTTGCACGATTGAAAAGTTTCTTGACGCGCGGCGCGCATAGCCGTTCAACATTCCGCATATTTTGTCATGCAGGACAACGCGCCGCACATTAACTTTGCTCACAGCCCAGCTGCCTGCGCTCTTCTATATCTACTACTGCCACGGGTGCGGGCTTGTTGCAAGCGTCTGGATGTCATTTACTGAGTCCGCCATCAGCGTGTTGCAAGCAACGAGAATGATTGTATATACTCGTAGTGTAGTTGGAAACTGCTATGAGCCATGATAGTGTCGCCAGTGCGCACGTCCACACGTGCTGTCGCTTTGCCATTGTTTAATGGTCACATTAAAATGCCTGGACGCTTCGGTAAGCAGTTGGCGCGTTGGGTGGAGCGTATTGGAAGAGTCGCCTGCGGCGTGCAATATCTAACAGCCATGTCGCCAGCTTTTTCTTGAGTTAAGTGACTTTTTCGCTGTCCGTTCACGTCGTTCGCTGCCTTCTTCTACCTCGCTCTCTCTCCCTTTCAAGCGCTCACCCACTTGCTTTGCTTGCTTGAATCTCAATGTGGCGCCTCTGCTATTTCTTCTCCAGGTTTCAACGTTAAATTTGCAAAAACTTTCTTTCAAACAAAATGATAAAATGTGCAGACTAGTTTATGTGAAATAGTAAAAAAGTAAGAGGAAAATGGAAAGCAAAAAAATGTAAAACAAGAAAAAGAGTCAATTTCTGCTGCACCGCTATAATACCCTTCACGGATGCATTTCTTAAAGCTCCAAAGGGTCTGTATCTTAAATTTGATAGAATTTTAATTTAATTATATGCTAAAGTAATCTAATCTGAAAAATTTGTAGCATGGTTTTGCGTAATATTCTAAGCCAAATGACATGACGATATCTCGAAAAATAAAATTTTTTCCTTTACAAAGACTTGAGTTTTATCGATCAAGTAGTTTATATCATAGCTGTCATACGTGCTGTACAATATATATGACAGCTATATTCTAAAGGGACCTGATCTGAACAATTTCTTTGGAGATAGTTTCATAACCTTTAAGAATAGTCTAAGCCAAATTTCACGAAGATACCTCAACAAATAAAGATGTTTTCAATACAAGAGCTGGATTTTAATCGATAAATTTGTATGACAACTGCTATCTGATGATTCTTTCGTCGCTAGTAATCCATGCTAAATTTTTGGAATATATTTTGTCAAGTAAAAAAGTTTTTCATAAAAGGACTTGGGTTTCAACGATCAATATATATGACAATTGCATGCTATACTGATCCGAAATTGCCAAATTTTTTTTAATAATATATAAAAAAAAGTGTTTCATACAAGAACTTGAGTTTTACCGAACAGTTTTCTTGGCAGCTATGTGCTCCAGTGGTCCGCTATCGGCGATTCCCACAAATGAACACTTTCTTAGAGAGGAAAATATGTGTGCTAAATTTTGGATCGATATCTCAAAAGCTAAGAGACTAATTGCCATATAAAACATACAGACCGGCGCGCAGATATGGCTAAATAGGCAGTTCGTCACGCTGATCAGATATTGTATAAATATATCCATATTTAATGTTATAAAATGGCAAACTTAATATACACTGTTCATGGTATAAATGTAGGAAAAACTAGGAAAGCAAAAAGAATGCGCAAATATGTAAGAAAATATAATTCAAAAAAATACGTGGAAAAAAAAGCAAAATCGCAGAAAATGCACATGAATAGCAAATTTCGCATACTTTAGCGCAGCACATGCGACATTTTAGCGGTAAACTTTTCAGACATTCGGGCTGAAACCGCATGCCATGCGCTACTATGTCATGCCAAGCTGTGCTATGCTATGCCATGCCATCAACTTGACCATTGAACATATTTGCTGTTTTTTCTTTTTTTTCGTTTTTGCGGTGGCCAAAAAACTAGCACACTAGAGAGTACAATTTGCAACAACAAATACCACTCTGCGCCTCCCTACCACTCATCCATTCGCCGAGAACCTGCGCAATGTTGAACATTTAGCGACATATGGCGTCTCGCCAAAGTTATTCGATTACCTTAGGAAGCGTCTAGCAAGCACTAGTGACCCACTCACATATATATTTAGACACACACATATGCCACATTGGGTTGTGCATATGTCATTTGATGACGATAACAATCTGCCATTATTGCGCTTCAACTATGTGTACCACGTGGGTTTGCGTGAACTGCATTACGTAGTGCTTGACGGCACATACGGCAAGTTTGTAAGTAACGTGCGGCACAGTGACTACGTCTACAAAGTTAATGCGTTAATTATAGCAATAAGGTAATAATTTCATGTCAATTACTAGCAGCCGTCAGGTTAGTCGCGTTTGAGCTATTAAAGCAATGAACTAAGCAGTTTGAGATAACCAACTTGTTAGGAAGGTTTTTCCAAAATTATTAATTGTAAAAAGAAAACTGCACACGAGAAAGAAAAATTCAGAACATTTTCATAGCTACTATCTCTTTAGTAATTAAAGCAACACATAGCTCCATTTAAATTAACTACAACTATATACTTTTTTACTAAAAATTTGTAATGAAAAATCCCTTACGAGATCAGTTGTCACACTAGAACCCCAACCATGGTATAGAGATCAGGCAACAGAGAAAGAGAGGCTGACAACATGTGAAGTGATGAGACAAAACAGGACATAAAACAGTGTCTGCTCAATTATGAAAAGCATCCGAATACTTTCGCACAATGACTGCCGCCCAGCACAGAAAATTGGACAATTTTTCTCTGGAGTTACAAGAATACGATGAGATGATAAGATAACGGTAAGCTGTGCAAGTTTTACTTCGAGTTTATCTAGTTTACCTAATCGGCAGGATCGGTGGATTTATGAATCATAGAAACTCGAAAGAAAAATTTAAATTATGGCTTCATTGAGGTCGATAATAATCAATTTCAATGTTTAGAGCGAAGATGAGATATTTTCAAAAAGGTTTAGGAAAGAATCCCTGCTTACAAGTTCATAGGGAGAGCTCGTTATGATACTAGTTGACCTAGAACAGAAAATAGATAATTCGTAATAAAGGATTATGATAAAGCTAAATTGAGCTTTTTTTATGGCACTAAGGCTCTGAGATGATTTTGAAGAAATAAAAGCTATAAAGGCAGACTCTGCTTATAAAATGAAGAAACACAATAAACTGAAATCATTCCTAACTGTCAATGGTTTTAAGGGTTGCCATTTATTTCAAAAATTATTAGTTGAAAATTGATAAAAACAAGTATAGAAAATTTATACGTTAAAGAGAAATGTATTTGAAAATATTTTTAGCAAAGTGTTGCCACATGTCAACAAATTAATTAACAATTACTTTAACTGTTAAATGTATTCCATTAAATTTATTAAAATAAATTATATAATACGATTACGAATAATTAACACTGAAAATTTAAAATATTTTAGAAAAATTGAATTGTAAATAGTTTTAGAAAAATGTTGCCACTAATAAAAAATATGTATTTAATTAAATACATGAAAACAAATGAAGTCTTATAATAAAAGCATCAAACTAAAGAAGCTTAAACATAATTCTGTCCGACATACTTCTGAGAAGGGTTACCAATCGTTTGAAAAAATAATTTCAAATAATCTTTCACTGTTCTCTCGTTTACAATGAAGAGACAAACTAAAAAAAAAATTTATAAAAATATTTTTTCAAAAGGGTTGCCACATGTTTACAAAATTTGTATCTCATCAAATGGTTATCTTTAAGACATCATTACAATATGGGTACACAAATTAAAAGATTTTATTTCACCAATTTGTGTGTTTGTAGGGTTGCCACTTTAAAAAAAATTTATTAAATTAATAAAAACAAATAATTAATATTTATTTAAGTGCCTATATGAAACAATTGAGGTTTAAGTGCGATATTTAGGCAACATATTTATGATTAGGGTTGCCAACTGCTTAAAAACTTAATTTCAAGTTCTAAATGCTATTGTTCACAGTACACCGCTCGACCTTCTTATGTAAAATTTAACTATATCGCGCGCTCCTAGTGCCGCAAACTGCTCGTTCCACTGTCCAACGTTATCACAAGCAAAACACATAAAATATAATGGATGAAGAAATACGATACAGTAACAATAAAAACCCACACTCGCGGCAAATACTCGAACTCATGCTCGACCTGCTGCCAACGGCTCGCAGTTGGCCCAATTGCTTATGCCGTTATACGGGTAAATAAACGGGCATGCAACGGCATATGGCGAACCGAAACGATGCGATTTGTAGCACGCTCGGACTGTCCAGACCAGTGAGCGTGACACACCGCAAATAAAAACGAGAATTAAAAAGAACCTCCCAATAGAGGAACCCCCCAATAGAGGAGGAACTCCCCCCGGTATACGACGTGCTCACTACTCCCGGCTAAGGAAATTCCATTTAATATGCCAAAGAACCGCAACAAACGCCGCAGTAAACATCGACACTACGGAACGCTTACAATAACAATAACACAAAAATGGAAGAAAATAAGAAAAAGCGTTGGAAATTATTACGCCGAGGTGGCTGAATGCGGCACCAAATTGTTGCGGAATGACGTTTGTGGTGACCTGCAAGTTACTTAGTTGCATGCAACATTCATATAAGCAACACTCTATGGGGCAACACTTAAACAATGAATTAAAAATGCTAAGCCTGCAAGTGTTAAAGTAGAAACAATGGCGCAAGGAAAAGTGCCAAGTGGGTGAAAAAATTTGGTTCCATGGTAGAGAGGTAGCATGTGGTCGATAGAGGCATAGAGTCTCCACCGCTTTTTCGGCACCGATTTTAGCACCAAAAATGGTGTGCAATACACACGCTTAAGAGCGCTCGCATACTGTTAGCTTTGCCGCACATATGTATAAGTTTTTGTTTATGTTTCGCCTTTCACTTGTCGCGGTGTTGCAGTGTCGAAGGAAGTAAGCCAGGAAAGTGAAAGGGAAGTCAAAAATATCATATGGCGCACAGTGGGCTCTATAGAAACAAAATATCTGCAAAATTTTTTTAAGTTTTTAAAGCGGATTTTTCTTTTGTAATAAAATTTTGAAAATAACAAAAAAAGTACTGCAATCAAGTATTAGTAGTACTACGAGTACCATACACATATGTATATCAAAAATTCTAGTAAGGAACCTGTTTTGGTTAAAAATTTTGTTTCAATTTTTTTTTATATTTATAAGCATAGTTATTTAATAAAGTCTCTTCTCAAAAATCGATTTAAAAATTTATTTTTTAATTTTTAAAAGTCAAAATGAAAGTTACCCAAAGATACATCCGAATTAAACTCAAAGGGAACCCGCCATTTTGACAAAGATGTAATGTTGACTACTCCTTCGACCATTAGCTATAGTAATAATAATTATTTTTGAATTTTTCAGTTGATTTTAAAGTATAAAAATCTTCCTCACCGGCAAACCTCCTAGAGATCGACCATTATTAAAGTATATTAATACGTGCGTTCCAAAGTAAACAGGACTTTTTGAATCTAGCGCCACCAGGTGGGCACCCCATCTAGAATCTACTATCTTTATAGATTGTCCTGTAAGAATTTCTTGACATTTCATTGATTGGAAGTGAAGTTATTGTGTTTTAAGTGTCAGTATGTTTCCATCGAAACTGTGCGTGAATTCATCAAAAATCAGCCGAAATCATCATTGAAATTCATGGAAATGGAATTGAACATCTCCAAAACATCGATTTATCGCATTTTGACCGAACATTTGGGCTTACGAAAGGTGTGTGCACGGTTTGTTCCGCACAAATTGACTGACGACCGAAAATTGCTCAGAATCCAACATTCGAAGGACGATTATTTGACCAAAAATCACATTTTAACCATTAATCACTCCCCATATTCAACTGATATGGCACCGTGCGACTTCTTTCTCTTCGGAAAAATGCATTTACCCATGAAAGGAAAGCGTTATGCAGACGTAGAGGCCATTCAAAAGGCTTGCACCGGCATACTGGCGGCCGTACCGGCCAACGAGCTAAAACACTCATTCGATAGGCTTTTGTACCTTGTAAAAAGCTGTATTGAAGCAGAAGGAGACTATTTTGAATAAAATAAATTGATTTTGCCGAAAAAAACATTTATTCTGCTTTTTAAGTCCTGTTTACTTTGGTACGCACCTTTTAAAACGAATGAAGCGGTTCAAACCTCTTGGGAGGTCAAAAGTTACCAACAAAAGGTTAGATCTGTTTAATGGGATTTCAAAGTTATTGCCATTTTGAGCTTTTGGGCGACAAAGCCATGATTAAATCTGAAGTGTATTGTGAGCAGATTGATAAATTGTGTGATGGTCCCAAACAGAAGAGGTCAGAATAGGCCAGAATTGAAAGACTTTGAACATGCTTCCAAATTCACACTTTAGAACCCTAGAACTAAACATTCAAAATTTTGAGATTATGTATATAAATTTCTTATCCGATGATGACTATAGTTTCTTAACAGGCCTCAAATATGCTCTGGAAGTATCCAAGTATAGTACAATACTTAACATCAATCTTTCAAAAAAATACATTTACGCTTGGTGCCAAAAACAAGTTCTGAGTTAAACTAATTAGGAGAGTCATCTATTTATGAGAATAAAGGAATACAATGTTTTAAACTTTGAACCGAATCTATTAAGCGACAATGAGAAAAGTGTTCAACGTCTTCTCAAAATTCTGCAATTGAGAACTACAAAACTCATTTGAGAATTCTGGAGGGGAAAAGGAAAAGTTATATTTTCCGAGAATTAATATAACTACAATAAAATCAATACAACCTCGAATCACGTTTAACAACCATTACTGTACTTCAGTTTGTTTTTCTTTTTACAATATGTGAGCAATATAATTACTCAATGCGTCCACTGTGCAATGCCACGACCGGAACTAAGCATACTGCGACCGTTGAGGTGGTGGCACACTTTGTCGATGGCGCGCAAAATGAAACAAAACAAAAACTAAAAACAAAGAGCACCAAAGCCTGTACAAAAACACAAACCAGTAAAGTCATCCTTATTCCACAACAAAAACAGCACACCGCGTGTCACAAACCTTAATCACGCCACTGGTGCTACCAGCCCACAATCAACTAGTTAGCAGGCCAAATTTCTTCCGCGCTCCACTTTGGCCACCTGGCCACCCTTTGCACCCACAAAGAGGCATGAAACTTCAACCTGCCTTGGCAGGTCTCTTTTACGACTACCAACTTGCAAGTCGCTCGAACTCTGCATTCTAAGCAACCTGCGAAAGGAGCCGACTAACCGCTCAACCGCCGGCAGACCAACTGTGTGTCTGCGTGCAGGCCAACAACCAACAGGCCCAAGCGTGCTAGGCGTACAGTTTCAAAATCATTTCGACCGGCAAAGTCAGTAGACGCCACACAAGTCGAAAGCGGCCCGTCAAACTCGGACGCGTGAAACTCATAAAAGTGCCGTACGTAATTTTTTTTCAACATTTTATTTTCGAAATTAAATTTTGCGCTGCAAAACAACAACAGGAGTAATTTGTGTGTTGCATTAATTAAAACTATTTGCTATGTTGACTCGCCAGCATGAAATTTAACGAACACTTTAGTGCACAAACATTAAAAAATTCAGCAAAAATATTTTCATTAATAATTTCGAAATTTAAACTCTGCTTCTAGCACAGTGTATCAAGTGTCATTAACCCGTTATTTATGTGAAATGTGCAAAAAGTGTAGAAAACAGTCTGGGACTAAGTGCGGCGTGTGAGTAAGGAAGCTAACGGTACTCGGAAGTGTAAGCGTGAAAAGTGGGCGTGCATATCTGCAATTCGCATTCAAAAGTTTGGTATGAGTTTGTGCCATTTTGTCCGCACAAGAATAATAACAACATAACTACGTGGAGAAATTAGTTTGGGTGAAGGAACGGCTTCATTAAGCGGACATTGCTCGACTTTATGAATATTGTTTTTAGTGGCAGAACGCCCCCTTATACAACATAATATAGAAAGAAAATATGAAAGTGGAAATGTATTCGTAGCCTGATGAAACAAAATATTGAGAAAGAAGCATCAGATATAATTTCGTATATATCGGAGTGATGTTTTAAGGCTAAGAATAAAACGTTCTAAGTTCAATTAATGGTTATAATTATTTTAGTATTTCATGGCCTTACTAAGGCATGATACTTTCAACTGATTGCATTTTTTCAAAAAAACTATCATCGGTAAAGCCGAATCAATTGAACTCATGGTTAACACTTAAAAAACCGAGAGTGAAAGTTTCGACGGAAAATCGAAAATAACATAAGATGTTTTTTTTGTAATACGGGTGAGAGCAAATCTCGCAAAACCCTTTGTTTTATTGAAAACATCAAAATTCAGATCAAAAATAACACTTGAAGTTCCTTCAAATATCTCATAAACTTATGAACATTTTTAGAAGATATATTTTTCTATATTTCTCGGCCCGCTTAGTGACAGTCTTGCACTGAGGTCCACATACATAATTACTATAGTTAATTCTGGAGGCTTGAGCACTCAATTGGCATTTTCTATTGAGGATTTTGAACACTCTTAGTAGTAGTAGTGATATTCGTGGCCGAAGCGTACCTGTCTAGAAACTTCGCATATTTCGAGAACCGTAGTAGTAAATTATTTTTGAATATCCAAAATCTAAATACACTATCACGTCAAGCAAAAGAACTGTCAGTGCCTGTCATTACATTACTGCGCCGATAACTACTCGGCAATGCTTTCGGTATCCGCATAAACGAAGTTGTCTACATCTTCGGCTTTAATCGCAACTCGTTATCAGTATCAAATTATACTTTGTTATGCAATTACGAGAACAACCCAAGTATGCTAAGTGAAGTGAAGTGCGCGTTACAACTTACATCATATACTTAGTTAGTGACCGACGCAAAACAGTAGACCGAATCAGGTAATATGACCTATCTTATGAGAGTGCAATGTGAACCACCGGCACTACCGTCACTAACGTGGGATATCCGCGAAAATTGGATTTTGCTGAGCGTTGCCAGTCCCGAGATATTTTTTAGTAATTAAAAAATGAACTTCAATATATTTGAAATATTATTAAACTAACTCAAAACTAGAGTTGAATACAAGTATTTATAAATAAGTATGCTATTTTTAATACATGGATTTTAGTTTTGATTTTTTAAATTACGGAAAAATATAACTAAAAGGTTAGCTGTGTGTAACAAAATCTGAACAAATTGAGCAATGGAAACATAAATAGAAGTATGGTAGTATTATGTTCCAGTTAAAACAGTTGTCGCAAAATAATGATGAGGTGAGCTGTATGTTTATTATATTTGCCTCGAATATGCCTTGAGTAGCGGAGAATATCTATAGTAATAACATTTTCGTAAATTCTCTCTTAGATCGTAATTATCCGTTTATTTTTGTTACGTGATGAAAAATATCACACATCGTCCTTCAAAATTCGTTCATAAAAATGTATAAGCATTTGCTTAAGGAAGCTTGCGTAAAAGAGATAGATGAAGGCAGAAGAGGGAGATATAGAGTGAGACAGAATGAGTTGTAAAATAATATAAAGAAAGAGATGCATAGAGAGAGGGAAGGATAGAGTTAAAAAACGAAAATAGTCGTGAAAAGAAAGATGGTTGGTTACTATTTTAACGAGAACTAAAGAAAAGTTTTGGAAAACACAATACTTATTTTAAAACCTTTTTTAATAAATTCCAAAATAAGATTTTTTTCTAAAATTTTTAATTAACTAACTTTAATTCAAGATGTTTAACCATATGCAGTTTTAGGCATGTACTTCGAAAAGTGTGTATCTGTGTGTTCCAATTTCGAAGTTCCCGCCTCTACGTAGGTTGCCTGTTATATTTCGGGTTTATGCAATCCTACTGTTGGATTCTATCAACTGGCAACTTTAGCGTAAAGTTTGATGTTTTGACGCTTTGACATACGACCGCTATTATGTTGCTCTCAGTAACTTGAAATATTCATCTTGCTCAAAAAATGGAATTATATCGTGAACACTTTCGCGTAATTATGTTTTACAGTTTTCGTCGCGGACTAACCCAGCAAGAGTATTTTACGAACTTTATCCAATTTATAGCTATGAAATTGCATCAAGGATCAGTGTTTACCGAGGCTCTTGTGAATTCAATCGAAGCCGTAGATCATTCCAAGAGGGATTTCGTTAAGGTCGACTAAAATCAGTTGTTGTTCCGGAAACAATTGATGCTGTGCGCGGACTAATATTGCCAGATCGTCATATGACTTATCGTGAGATAGAGAAAGCTACAGTCATTAGTAGGATCAGCATATATTCAATATTGAATAAATATTTGTGTGTAAAAAATATTTGTTCACGAGGGATCCCACACAATTTATCAGCCTCAATCAGAGTGGCGACAATGATACAGAAATTAGTGCAAACGCATGCAATAGTACAAGTATATAGATCTTAATGGTTATATTTTGAAAAACAATAAAGTGATTTCGATTATTATTTATTTTTTAATCCCGAAATATAAAAGGGCAACCTACGTATAAGTTCTTTTTCTTCAACTAATGGATAGGAAGTTCTATAGGGAGTATACTCCCATGAAGTTCTATGTAATAACTGCTTTCTGCGCGAGCAAAAATAAATTAACTGCATTTTACCATCGTATAATGGTACTTTTAAACGAAATAACGGTTAACCAATAACAGTAATTCACAGCGCCATCTGGCTAAATTTCGTGGCAACTCCAAGTCTGTTAGACATATACTAATATTCTAGATACAGCTTAGTTCAATTAGCATAAACACGAAAAAACAAAAGCGGCGCCAACTGCGCTGTCAACGTTAACGTCAGCGTCAGCGTATTTAATCAAAGCAATAAACCGAGAATTGACTCAAACACAGTGAGGCATTTTAGAGTTTTGCGCTCAAAACCATTTAAAAACTTGGTGAAACCCACAACAAAACAGCAATCACCTGCAGCAAGGTAGTACTACAAATATACATAAACTTTTATTTATGTGTGTGTAAATATATGTTTGTGCTTAAGTGATTTGCATAGCCGCAGGAACAAAGTGAAAGTGTTGCTGTGAGAAATGCAAAAGAAAACTTGAAAAAAGCGAAATAAAAACAATGCACAATGGAAACTAACTGTAGAGCAAAAGCAATAAAGTAACTATGCAAAGTTACCGGAAATAAAAAGTGCAAGAAAAGTAAAAAAACAAACAGCAGCAACAGAGCAGCAGAGAAGTTAACGCAAATACAATACATTAAATTAAAAAACCGAATAAAAAAAAAAAATAAAAAAAAAATTATAAATTAAAAATTAGAAAAATAAAACAGAAATAAGCGAATTACAAAAATTATAAAAAGTAAAAAAAAACATAAAATTAAAAATTAAGAAAAAAAAATGAATTAAAAACGAAATAAAAAAAATAAAATACAACAAAAATAAAAAATTAAAAATAAAAATAAAAATAAAAAATACTAAAAAACAATAAAAAAAATAAAGAAAATTAAGAAACTTAATAAAAATTTAAAAAATAACAGCAAAAATATTCCTCTCCAGGGCTTTGCTAGCAATATCCAGCAACAACAAGACACATACAACAAAAAATACAAACTCTCAACGCACAACAAAGTATCACAGGTGCTGCTTTCACGCCTCTCACCAAACACACGATTGCTTAATAAAGTGAAAACTTAAAATAAAACAACAACAAAACAGTGAAACAAACAAAAATACAACAAAAAAGCAAATAGTAAGTATAAGCAAAAATAAAACAGACTTTAAAAGCTAGCGAATAGATTACGCTCACGAGCGAGCCGCGCTCTCTTTCCTTAAGTCGCTCGTACATATTTATTTGCGCCTCGGCGTTGCAACAACAAAAATAGAAAGAGAAGTGCTTAGGAATTTCTTAACTCAGCTTACTCTAAGAATTAGACTCCCTCACCTAGCTAGAGTTAAAGCTAGGAGAGAGCAATAGCGGCTAGCAAGAAGAGAGGAAGCAATTAGAAACAAAGTATAATAATTAGTGCTAAACAGAGAGCAAAGGAAACAATCACTTTCACTGCTGCGCGTAAAATCTTGAGAGTGAAAGTGGACTTCATAAAAAATGAGCGTAACCGCTTTCTAAATACGACCACAGTGAAAAAGTGAGAGTGACAAGAAAAATTTAAGACTAGCACTAACAAAGTTACAGCACTTAACACACAAATAAAAATAGCAAAATAAAGGCAAGGACGAGTTCGAGAACACACTTCGCTTTTGTTTTGTGTTCGTGTGGGTGTGAAAAAAAAAACGATTACTACTACAACAACACCTAATTTCTTCAAACAACTTCAAACGCAATGTCCGCCAACGAGGCTGGGGACGGCGCTGCCGAGGCGTCCGCTAGGACCAACGGCGTTGCGGCTAACGAATCAGCACCTTCGCCGGCACCTTCACCAGCGCCGCCGGCTACGTCATCGCCACCGCCAACAGCACCGTCGCAGCAGCAGCAGCAGCAGCAGCCATCAACAGCTATGGACGATGGCAACGTAACGGCACAAATTAGTTCTGCTGCACAGTTCGAAGGTGGCGTTTCAACATACGGTGCGGTCAAACAGTTTAACGAAGCGAACAATAACAACAACAGCAACACTAATTATACGAAATCGAACGGCTATCATCACAGCCCGAATAATCACTATAACAACAACAACAGCGGTAATAATTTTGATAATACTGGCAGTCCATTAAAAAGTCAACAACAACAACGTGGTGTGGGCCGTGAGACCAGCTTTCATCCCATACAACAGCATCACCTACGTCAAGCGGAGGATAGTGATAATGAAGATTACGAGCTGCAAGGCGCTACTGGTGGCTTAAGCGGTGCTCCGATCGGTGATTATTGGCAACAGCGTAACGGTATTGTCGGCGCACCGGCCAGCGGACGTCAAAGTCGCGCTCTAAGTCCCACATACATTGATAATATGAGTGAGAATTCGGAGCAACCGCCTGTAGTGCCACTCGTACGCTCCAAATCCCGGCCAGAGTTATCGTCCAATGCGCATTTGAATTCCGCAATGAGCGCCGCTAGTCGCTATAATAATCTCTCGTACTGGAAGGCGCGTCGTGTGGTCTTCTATCGCAATGGCGATCCCTTCTTTCCGGGCGTGGAGTTGCGTTATCGTCCCGGTCGCGATATCACCTCGTTGGATAGTTTGTTGGATAAGATTTCGCCAAAGATGGATTTGCCACGTGGCGCCCGTTATGTGTTCTCGATGGACGGCGATCGTAAATATCATTTGGATGAGCTCGAAGATGGCGCTTCGTATGTGGTGTCGTCGTTCAAGGCGTTCAAGGTGAGTGCACAGACTTTTTTCTCGATAAATATTAATACGAGTGTATGTGTGTGTGGCGGTGTTTCAAATATAGTTTCGTCTGGCACATGTAACTGTATGTTGACCTCGTCGTTTGTCCCCATTAACCTACTCTAATTTTACACTCTATTCGTGCGCATATATCAAGCAGCGGGCTCCCGAAAATCAACTCAACTCAAATCACATTTTGTTATTTTTGCTCCAATCTTTCTTCATGCTTACATTTTATGGCGTGTTTTGAGGCCACTTTTTGTTTTGCATTGCAAATATTGGTGTTAATTAAAAGAAATTCAGTGTAACTAAGAAAGCATATTGTATACTTACATATGTATATATGACTCTTATGATATAGTGCCTGTATATAATGGTCTGTATACGCCAAGCCAACCCTAACTGGAGCAGTTCACGAAAATCACGAAATCAATAAAATTTGAATATTTTGTTGTTGTACTGTTTTGTTTCTACATTTTATACTAGTACTTGTACTTATTTTACTTACATTCACACCCACTTTCGTGGTTACTATCGCAAGCAAGCGTCCACTTGACCGGTCTCGGTCGCATTCTCTGTTCAACTATGGCATTCTTTTTGCAATTTCTTTTCGCCTTTACTTTCACATACATTTTGTTTTTGCTTATTACTTTATTTTGTTTTGACCATAGTACTTCAGCTGTTGGTTCTTTGTCGTGGAGCGTGCCGAAATTGCACTTGCATGCTACTTTTAGTAGCCCTTGAAGAAAATTCCTTCGCCGGTATGCCTTATACACCGGAAAAAATTTAATGAGTGCAAAATTTCGACACATGAGTATGTATATTTCTTTGTTTCTTTTTGATCTACAAAGTCGAGTTTATTGGCTTTTTCGGTCTTTACAACTAAAAATATCTTTAAAATTTTCAAAATGGGGGTAAAATTTGGTGACAAACAGGGTTGTATAGAATCTTATTATGTTTCCAGTTTATGAAGCTATGGAATTATACAGATTCAACCCTGTCTGTGACCAACTTTTACCTCCATTTTGAAAAATTGAAAAATTGTTTGGTATTATTGACAGCTTGGATTTAAAATATTACTGAAAAGGGTTTGAAAAAACCCAATGACAATGGAAATAAGTTCGAGATATGTGAGTGTTCCATTGCGTTGGCTGAATGAGGCCGTAGTTAACTTCGAGCAACCGTTCCAAGTCCTCTAAAACTGAGAATAGATTTAACTTAGGTTATTAAAAAAACAAATTAGTATTTTTTTCTGAGACATATGTATGTATTTCGTCTTGCCCTCGTTCGTTACCAGACCAATTTGGTTCGCTACCTTAACCAGTCTGTAGAAGCAAAACTAAGTCTATGACAAGAACCTGTAATTTTAATCCGAATTTTATCTATGTTACTCCGTTTTCATGGGGTCACAGTACCATTGGACACCTATGATATCTATAACGGAAAAAATTCGAATGCAAATATGTTCTGGGGTAGGAAAATATGTTTAATAGGGTTGCCATATAACCCACATATATGGAAACTCGAAATTTTTGAGGTGTTACTTTTGCAATTTATTCACAAAATCTGTGTTATAATAGACATTTTTTCGAATGGAGTTGCCACACAGCTAATGAAAGAAAATATCAAAAAACATTACAAAATGAAAGTAAATTGTAAAAGTTCGCAATAAAGATTTTGATGGAAGGGCTAAATTTATTGTTTGTATATCTTGGAGTAGAGTTACCATTAATCGGATATTATAAAAAGTAGTGAAAATAAAAAAATGTTTATTATAATAAAGCCAAATAAAAAGCACATTAAAGCAAGTATTATATTTTTTATTATTTATTTTGGACTAGAGTTGCCATCAATCCGAAAATATAAAATTCTTAAAAATCTTATAAAAATATTATTTTAATAAATACTACTAAAAAGTACGTGATTGATCTAAATTTAGAATTTTTTTGGATAGAGTTGCCATCAATCCGAAAATATAAAAATTTTAAAAATTTACAAAAATATTATTTTAATAAATACTACTAAAAACTATGTGAATGGTTTCAATATAGAATTTTTTTGGATAGAGTTGCCATCAGTCCAAAAATATAAGAATTTGAAAATCTTATAAAAATTTTATTTAAAAAAATGCTACTAAAAACTATGTGAATGGCCTCAATCTAGAATTTTTTTGGATAGAGCTGCCATCAATCCAAAAATATAAAAATTATAAAAATCTTATTAAAATTTTATTTTAATAAATACTACTAAAAACTATGTGAATGGTTTCAACATAGAATTGTTTTGGATAGAGTTGCCATCAACCCGAAAATATAAAAATTTTACAAATTTATAAAAATATTATTTTAATAAATACTACTATAAACTATGTAATTGATCTAAATTTAGAATTTTTTTGGATAGAGTTACCATCAATCCAAAAATATAAAAATTTTCAAAATCTTTTTCGAAGTTAAAAAATTTTACTTCCAATCATTTTTCCCAGTGTAGCCTTGCATTCCACCTATTTTACTCGGCAATTTCGCACAACTATGTTACTTTTCATTTTACTTCTTCCTTAGCGGCCACTTACTTTGCTGTGATTCTTAAAACCAACAAGCAGTAAAAATGTCGCTACCACCATTACAACAGCGAAACAAGCAGCAACAACAACATTAGCAGCACAATAAAAAACACGAACATGACACAACACAATATGCCAATGAAAAATGAGAAACAAAAAGGAAGAAATAAAAAGAAAACTTGAATATCTTGTTGGTTTGGGTGCCGGATTCGCAATATTTGATTAAAGGAAAGGGTGGTCGAGCAATAGTGGACTTATTGCGTGTGTATTAGAAGGTTGACGAATGCCTCGCAGCACTAAAACAACAACACGTTGACTTTTAAAAGCATTCATACGAAATCCGTTGAGTTGCTGGTGGTAAAAAGCGTGTTGCAAGTTTGCCATTACATTTGTTTGTAGACTTATTGTTCGTGTGTGTTAGTGGGAGTTGGAGAGTACCGTTAGTTGAGTGCGTGAGGCTATGTATTGCTCTTTTTTTACAACATGTGAGGGTGAACGCAGGGGAGTTGGCACTATTTTACACTTAATATTATGAAATCCGCACGCAAATCCGTACAATTTGTTACCAAACCTAAGAATATGGTCCGTGGGGCCACCATGTAGCAGTCGTCAGCGACTTGGGTTACCGCATAAGTGGGTCACCATCATATTATACGCTACACCCTATGTATATCATCGTCCGTGTAACGCAATTTATTCAGACCACACACACAAACGCATGACTCAATGGCAGTCTTTTCGTTTCAGTTCGATTCCGTTATTTTACATCATCTCGATTTGTATGTTGAAGTTTCAAGTCATTTTGACTTGCCGGTGAAGGAGCTGTAGCCATGCTTTAATTGCTCTCTTACTTTGCTGGTCTTTTGTCGAAAAGTTTTGCTTTCATTTGCTTTCTACTGGCTTTTACCGCTATGCCAACGGTGATTTCATTTTCATTGGCCATAAAGTAATTATCGACTATTAGACTGTAAATTAAAATGCTCACATTACAACCTGTTGTTTGTTGGTTTTCTTCATTTTCATGCTGATGCAAGGACTTGTAAGAATATTTTGCTTACTAATTGACTTAGTAGTGCAACGGTGTTACAGTGGGGTAAAACGAGGTAAAACTTAAAATAAAAAAGATTAAACGTTAACCAAGAAGTTGAATTTTATGGGTCGGTTTGTTGGTAGCTGTATTCTAAAGTTTTCCACTCTGAACAATTTGTTCGGAGATCGTAGCCTTGTCCTGGACAAAAATCTATGTCAAATAAATGGATTTTGATGGTTCAATTCGTATGGCAGCCGTAAACTTTAGTGGTCCGATTTTAAATATGTCTCCGAATATTACATATTAGTCATTTGATATTATTTATAATGGCCCAAGTTGAGAAAATGAGGAATGATTTCAATTTTTAGCAGAATTCATCGCAAGTGTATTCATATTCCTTACTCCGTTGCCGTACTTTTGAATGTAATTGCTCCAGATGACACATAAACTTGAGATATCAATCAAACGTTTCTAAAGAACTCAGTGATGCACTCCATATTGAACCTTTGGACAAAATTTTAGAAAAAACTTAGAGTCGACAAATCATGCTAGAGGATGATTCGACTCAGATATGAGAATAATTTATTACTATACTCGTAGCAAATACGCTACAGCTGTCTCTATATTGCCTACCATGGGTATTATACAACTTCTCTCCAAGTCCATAGTCAAAAAATGTATGGAGAAAATGTCGGCGAGAAGCACAAAATTACTCATAAGACCAATCACTAGCAAAAAAATATATAAATTAGTTACTTAACGTAAATCTTAATGGATTGGGAATGTCGGGACAATACTAATAGATCGAGGGCTTTCAAAATAAGTATTTGCAGAGAGAAATCCGTATAAAAAGAATATTTTATTGATTAAACAACTTTCAATTTTGAAGCTAACAATAAGATCTGTGAACTTGGCTTCCTTGCCATAAGAAGAGCAAAGCCATAGACATCTGCAGCTTTTTGATGGTCTATGATGGTTTCAAGTATGCTTCATTATCAGAATCGTTTAACTGGCTGGCTAAAGCGGAATCGCTGAACACTGCAAAGTTGTTGAACTTACAAGAGACGGCCCACTCTTCGTACTTACATCGGAGTGGAAAGAACTGGATTCCCGTTGTCCTCTTGCGTTCATGCAATAGACCTATAGACCTCGCTTGAGCTTAACAGGCGTTGATCAATGTCCAGCTGCAATTCGACTGCGAGATCTTTTGGACCAATAGTAGGATGCAAGAGATCCACTGAATTAGCAAAATCATTAGTCTTTCAATTGAAGGTTTATGTAAAAGATTTGACGAGACATAACCTTTTCGAAAAGGTTCATTTTGCTACAATCATAGCATACTGGACAATATTGAATAGGCATCCTTAGAGTAAAACTAAATATCTTATTGGAGGCAAATTGTCAGAGCGGTAAGGAGGAAGGTGGGCTAGAAATATCCAAGCCCTTTCTTCTCATTATCCAGCTTTTGCAAAACTAAGATTGAAGCAGCATGGCAAACGCATTTTCAACGGACCAGGAAGAAAAAAAAATGTCTCTGTTGGCGATTGTAATAGAATCAGCTTGTTTAATTTAACCTGATTGGTTTGAGGGTTTTTATTCAATACCTACTATATATTATTGGTAATATAGTTTGTGTATGTTCCTGTTAAAAAAATAGTAATAATACAAACATTTATTGCATTCTCTGGAACGTCCTCTATGTATTAAAAGGACCGCCGCCTAAAAGGTGGTAAGAGATGTTAGGAGATACTTTCTTTATATATCTTATCGTTTTCAGCATAGTTATACCTTTCTTTAATATTATAGATGTGTCTAGTTCTATCCTCTCAACCATAACTAACATTTATCAATCACAAACTTCAATCCACAGTAACTACTATGACTTCAAATTCCAAATATTCACTTGCCGGAAAATTATGCCAAATAGCCACACTGTTCAACACTGTGTATTTCATTCTCATTGCTACTCTGACTTTCAAGCACGTCCTAACTATTAGTTGAAGTAATACCTATACAAACATGCTAGATATACATACTATACAACTACAAGTTCAGTAGAAATGAGCAATTCGTGTAGTCAAGCGAGAGGATGACCACTATGGGCAAAAGTCAAGCTCCTGTGAATGTAGCGCACAGCAAGTAGAAATATTTTATGGATAAAGTTTAATTACCCAGATATGAGTTGTAATAAAGGGTGAGCCTTTAAATGCTTATCTATTAATTTAGTGCGCTGATATTGGTTTAATATTAGCAAAATTTGATTTTGTTTGTTAGCGAGTGCAAAAAGAGCGCGGAGCTGGAAAAAATTTTATTTTGTGAAATCAAAGCAAAGTTAGCAATTTCGCGATGTCCTAGAACGAAATTGTGGGTTAAACTCATGTCTGTTCTATTTTCTTATTTATTTATTATATTTGTTTTTGAACCACCCGTTACACAGAAACTACTATGACTTTAGCATATATTTATAGCACAACTTTGATATAACAACTACATGAATATATACATACATATATACACACATATTAAAACATATAGGTTAGAAATATTCTCCACTCCTATTTATCACATTTATATGATTTTACGAGTGTACATTTTATGACTGAATATACATATGTATTTGATATGTGTGTATATGAATATGAGATTTTTGCTTCCCTTTTGGTCATGTTGAAATTAAGTTATAAAATGAGTGCTTGTGCGAAATAATATGCAAATGGTCCTGTGCAAGTTTATGATAACAATTCCAAGTGCACACTCACTGAAATATGTATACAGTATCCACACACATACATGTGCACTCTCAAGGCAAACTAAAATTGCTTTACAATTTTTTCTCATGAAATGCGAGCAATACTTTTAATTGGGTTTATTTGACGGCGCATAATTAAAATCGAAAAAGAAAAAAGGTCATGGAATATGACAAATCAAAGCGGCAGGACTTCAAAGGAGACGGCAAAGGGGTCAAACTATTTTATAGTGAAAACTTATTCCGACACACAGCAATTTGTGACATTAAAGGTCATATTTGTAGTTTAAATTGTATCATTTTTAATTTAAAAACTATAAGTATTTCTCGATATCATAAATACGGGTTTAAAGGACATTTAGAAGATAGTTTCTAGATACGTCGTTAATAAGGCTCCAATATCTATTTTAGCAATATATTTCTTGAGTTAATTTTTTATATTATAGTGAAAATGTCTTCAAAAGCTTTCTTCCTGGAAAGCATCAAAACACTAGGATTCTTAACAATGACATTCATTTATATCATACATTTGACATTCTAACATAGATGTTTGACCTATGAAAAATCTATTCGTTTGACCTTTAAAAATCTATCCGGAGTCCTAGATTATTTTTTGGTTTTTATTGAGGTTATAAAAACCTTTCTTGGTAATAAATTGTGTCGTTCGAGGAACTAGTTATTTCTATTAGTGGTTTGACTGAAAATTCCCATGAGTATCGAAATTAATCGATTTTAACAACATATTTGCTCGAGTATTTATATATTTTATACAAAACTTTATAAGAAATAAACGCTAAGTAGTCAATTGTCCATTCTACAAAGTATAACAAAAGTTATCGAAATTAATCGTTTGGGTCATAATGTTTCCGATAGAGTTTGGTGTTTTATTCGGGATTACATAAGCTTCATGTCCCAAATATCAAATTAAATTTATAAATTTTGGAGTTATCGAAAATAAACGATAATTTTAAAGGCTATCGAAAATAATCGATGAATTAAAAATTATCGGAAACTATAGATTTTTAAAATGTGCCTCTTAGTAAACTTATTGCTTTAGAAATAGAAATAGAATAAAATTTGAGGTTCTGCACCACGACCTAGGGTCTATTGTGCCCTCCCCTATACATATCACATGACGTCCCAGAGCCCCAGCAGCTGAACAGTTCCAGTAGTTTGCCGGGTGCCAGTGAGGTGATGTGATCCCTGCTGATGTATACTGAATCCAGGGCCTTGAGCCTTTTTCCACAGATTGCTGAGCATACTAGGATTAAGTGTGCTGGTGTTTCCAGCTCCAAGTCGCAGAACCGGCAGGTAGCACAGGAGATCATGCACATGTTGGACAGGTGCTTCCTGAGCTTACATTATTATTAGTATTTGTTTGTTCATACTTTTCTAAACCCCAAGCACTAATATTAAATTTAATCTTAGCTTTTACCGAATATTTAAAAAATTATATACATATGTTAATCGATTGTACTACCAAATTTCTTGGTGAGAAAATTATTTTATCGTCCATTGAATAGAAAACTAGAAGAGTTATCGAAATCTATCGATCGTATCGTCGAAATTTCTAGCAAGGTTACTATTTTCTACAAACTTTCCTAAACCACTAACAGTGAATATTAAATTACATTTTTGATTTTACAAAAAATTTTAAAGATTATCGATATTAACCGATTTTTTCATTATGCTTCCAGGTGAGATTATGGTTTTTTCGAACTTTTGAAAGCCACAAATACTATAAAAAAATTTTTACAGTTGGTTTTTAGGAAAAATTTTAGCAATTATCGAAAATAATCGATTTTAAACAAAGTTTTTATTTGACATTTTTCAAGTCGTATATTCAATAAATATTAAATTGTATGGTATAATTTAAAAAACAGTCAAAATTTATCGCAAAAATCGATTGTAAATAATGTTTCAGGGTGAGAAAATTTTAATTTTGATTTTTTTTTTAATATCGTATATTCAGTCAATTTCAAATTTTATGGTTGGTTTTAGAAAAAATTCAAAATTTATCGGAAGTAGTCGATAGTGCTATCGTGTTACCCATTAGAAATATTGTTCAATTTAATTTTTCCTCAGCTTCAACTGCCAAATAGTAAATGTTGTGGTTGAAATTATTAACATTTACTAAACTTATCGATAATAATCGTTTGTGCTATAATTTTTCTGAAAGAATACTTCTTTATTCGAGCTTTTCTAAGTGTTTTCTTTTTAATAAAAACTTAAATATTTATCGATAATATAGATTTTAAATTAATCGATTTTTACATTATATTTTCTGGTCATATATTTGTTTTATTCAAATGCTCTTAAACGGAAAGCACTAAATAGTATATACTATGGTTGAAATTATCGAAATTTTCAAAATGTATCGATTGTGCTATCAAGTTTCTTGAAATATATTATTGCTTTTCCATACCTCACGCAATAAATATAATGTTACATTTTACGCTTGTGTTTTAAGAAAATTTTAATATTTATGAAAATTTGTCGATTGTGTTATCATTATACACTACACATTAGTGCAAAATAAGGACTTCACAGTTAAAAAATCCTTGCAAGTACAAATTCCAACCGAATATCAAAATATCTGAAACTTTTTCAAAGTCAAAGTACGAGCTAGCGAGCGAAAAACGCTACCTGTCAAGTGCCGCACGTGCCACAACACATCAACACAAGCGCACATAAAGAAACTTCACACACTTCTTATGCATGTGGGTATGCCAATGTAAATGGAGCATTGGCCCACTTTTCACTTCCTTTGTTGTGCGTCAACGGACAGCAGCAGCAAAAAACCCCGAACCGCGGTAACCGTAAATTCCAATTGAGTTGAAAGCCAACTGCGTGTGAGCGCAAAGTAACGAAGAGAGCGACGGTGGTGAGTGTTGTGACTGGAGGCCTTTCGCTTTCACTTTTTACCGCCACTACGCTGCTATCAGCAACGCTGACAGCGCTGTCAGAGTGTTGACGCAAGTCGCCGACAAGCCACTCAAGTGGATAAGAGCAAGCCGGTCAACAGGCAAGCAGGCGAGCAGGCATGTGAGTATATACAGGTACGTAAATGCTGGTTTTTGCCACAATTAGCGCACTTGCAAAGGCTTTTCTGCACGCAAAGTGCCGTTGTAATGGCAGTGGCGTATGAGTAGGCTCGCAGTCATTGCGCTCATGGCAGTTCGTCGCTTTTGCGGATGTTCACTTCGTCACGCCAAAAGGCATTTATTTTACCAACGAAAAATCAGCAAAAGCAGATGTGGCATGTGGCGGGTGGCAGGTGTAGCTGTGGTGTGCGCATTTGAAGAAATTACACTTGCACTTTAAGTGATTGCCATAGAGTTTACTATCGGATTATGTGTTATGAAAGACGATTTGTTATTGATGTTGTTATATTTGGTGCCGTTAACGATGATTGTGTTTACCTGCCGCTTTCATGCGAGTATCCGCCACTATGTTTCGGTGGGCAATTGGTTGCCACACCATCAGCTAATGAACTCATATTGCGCTCAAATTACAACAAAAGCAATTATGCTGCTTGCAACTACACATGAAGCTTCCACTGTCATTAGCGCCGCAGCTTACAGCAAGCTTATGACCGCGCTTACAAGCCAACGGCATATTTCATTAAAATAATTTTACCGTTAACTGCACTAACGCCCCCAATATCAGCAATCTCCACACCTCCCACATTTTCTCAAACCTTCAACTGCACTTTGCCTAACTGATTACCTGGATGCCGCTCCTGGCTGCACTGATTGCTTGTAGCACTGATTGCCTGATTGCAGTGCTTGAACTGGGCTCGTTTGTGCAGCGCTCGTTAAATCTGTTCACTCCCACTCTCTCCTGTATGACGTCGCTGTAGAGCCAATAATTACTGCAATTTTTAAATATCACTCGGCCGCTTGTGATTGCGCTGCACCTTTATTGCGGCAAATTAAAGAATTCATTTAAATATGTAAAAATATATTGCGCTCGCTCTGAATCACTTTGCCGCCGGAAGCGCTTTCATGGAAACTCGCTGGCGTAGTAGGTATGTATGTTGGGAGCAAAGAAGTGATTGGTAGTGGAACGTATACTGAACGTATTAAAAGACCATTCATAATGGCTATAAGCAGGCTAGGCAATGCATATTCAATGAATAATTTGCTTGCGGCGTATTGAGTTGCCAGATAAGGAAAAAATTTTGAAATGAAAATTCGATATATGGGATTCAATAATTTGTTTGTTACTCTGATTACTGTAAAAATTAAAAAATAGCACTTCAAGAGATGCGTATGCCTAAGGATTGCGTAGATACTATATTTGGACTAAGCTCTTTTGCTTCAATGGCTTCTAAGTTGCTCCGTTGTTTCACTGGTGTCTTGCGCTTAACATTTCCTGCAGTCTTCTCGATCATGTGCCGCCACCAGACAGCGATCAGTGAGTATTTCAGTCCTGTTCTTATAGTCTCTTCTATCGCATACCAATCATTCCACCGCATTTGGATTTCCCTTGGCTTCCTTCTATCCAGATACTCATATAGACAATGAATGAGTTTCTGGTATTAGCAAAGCATCACTCTGGTCCACTACCTCATTGCCTTCGCCTCTTTTGTGACCTGGCATCCAGTAGAAATGAAGTCGCTTGGTTCTACCGATACTCTCCCAACTTCTAGGCGATATGAGAAGCAAGGTTAAAGCCTGTGTTGACTGTGGAGTTGTCTGATGATAATGCATTAGAGCCTAGCTCTGCGGTTTTCTTAAGGGCAAAGACCTCTGCTTGAAACATACTGCAATTTCCCGGCAGCTTCTTTATGCCTAACTCTGGACTTTATATCACCCTACCAAGACCGTACTCCATTTTCAAGCCATCCGTGTAAATGTTGCTTTCCCACTTAAAAAGTGTGTTTGCCAAACCGCTATTACCGACGGAGCTATACCTGAAGGTTATATGTGTAAATTCTCTTGCAGCCAATCAGCATTTAGTGACGAGGTTTTTAGGTGGCAGGTTTAGTTTCAGTTCAATAGCCAGCTCTGTGTGCTGAGATCTCCCAATATGCGCAGCGTGATGTGCCTATCCATTGACTTCCGGTAGATGGTCTTCCGAAATCCTGTCTATCACACTACTGCACCGCAGCAAAATTGGTCTTATAATCGATGTGTAGAACCAGTGCATGAAAGAGCTTTCTAAAATAGTGATCAAATTTGCTTAGGAGCCTTGATGTCGATCTCTTCTCTCTCTTCTCTTTTTTGAATTTATATTTATTGTATCCAATGGCTCCAAGAATACCAATGAGATATATTTCGATATCCTAATTTCATCTATTGGTTGGAGCGCATCGGGCTTTCTGTCGACTGCCTTGGGAATTCCAGTTGATAGCACTTCGTATGAGCGCGTCTCAGAAGATACTCAAGCCAGCAACATGTCATTTTGAAAATCTCAGCGGTTTGGTTTGTGAGTGACCATAAGTCCGGATTAGTTAAAGTGAAAGGATAAAAAAGTCCATAAATATTGTAAAAGCAGCGGTTTGGATTTAACATTGGAGTTAAATATTTCTATTTTGGTATGCCCTGTCATGGATGAGAACCTACAGACCACATTAAGGTCGCCGAAAACTTGATTGGTCTTCTTTTCACTTTGATGATGTCTATCTAAAATCCTCCGTTTACAGATATACACGGCAGTAGGCCCAAGTAACAAAAAGATCTCACGTTTACAAGTTCTATACTTTGGTTTTGAATGCTCTGCGTAAAGGTGGATTTCTTACACATATCCTACGGAGTATCTCGCGAAGGATAAACCACTTATTAAGGTAAATGGATTAGCTCTTTTGTCTAGTTTTTTTTGATTTTTTTTTTGTGCTAAAAATATCTAAGCTTTTCGGTTAATGGCTGCATTACTAAATAAATCTGAACCTACTACTAAAACCAAAATAATAAAAATATGGCAACACTCACTTGGCTTCTTGAGCGACGCACCTACTTCCTGGTTCATTGATGGGCTCACTTGCATATTCCCGGCACTTTCAGTGCCTTTCTTCTATTACAACTACAATCACATAGTAAATACATCGAATGCCGTTAGTAATTGAGAGCACTAGCACAAGGTTATTGGCATAGGCGCGACGAGTAATAAAAAAAAGTGAACAGGTTAATGGTAGGCCAAGTGTATGAAAGGTGCGACATCAAAATTGAGTGAAGTTGACTTTGGAATCGAAAAAAGTCGCTTTTACCCAGCAGGAGGCAAGCAACAGGGGTTCAAACGCATTAGTTGGGACAGGTGAAGGTAGAGGTATGTCGTGCAGTTGCATTAAAAGCAAACATTTTGGTGTGTGAACGTGCAAAAGGCGGACCGCTAGGTTAATGGCGTGCATAGCAAGGATTTCAGGAGCGGCGTAATGCTTGAGGTGAAATTTTGAGTGCGCCTTTAAAAATACAAATTGCGCTCTAATTGAATTGCAGGCAGCGCGATTGCAAAGCAAACGACGAAAAAGCCAATAAAGAGCGCACAAAAAAAGCTGAAACAAAGCGAGGGCAAACGCTTCGGGTGAAAAGTGCAGCGTGCGAGCACAAAAACAGCTGTAAAGTTAATTGTCGCTTTTTAAGTTGGCAACGACACGCGCTCAACCGGCTAACATGATTTACAATGCATTGCTAATTATACGCGCTGTTATTGTAATTGTTTTTGTTGTTGTTAAGTATTTTTAATCGCACTATGTTGTAGTTGCAATGCGCTAACGTCAACGCTTATTATGCGCATGCACGCATCGCTCACGACAGCGTATCGTGCGATATGTGCGCTGGCCTAGCTTTAGGCGCTGCAATAAGGCTGATGGAAAGAGGTGGAGTTGGCGAGAATGTAAACATTAATAACAATAATAATAAACGTGATTTTTGCGCGTAAAATAGCCAACACAACAAGGTCAATTGCTGTGGCAGGCGATTATTTGGATGCACACAGCAATATTTTACGCGGAAATGAGTAATTACGTTGCCTACTTATAAGCGGTTTACGTTTTGTTAGGTGCGCTGGTTATGTTCAGTGCTAAATTGCTACATAAAGTGGCTTGCAATAAGTAAAGCAAGTCAAATTATAAGCGCTAAGTCGAAAGTATAGTGTATTTTCTGTACAGAATAATGCGACAAACATAGTATAGGGTGAGTAAGGTGCTAGAATTATTAAGAGGAAGTTTTTTTTTGATAAAAGCAAGAAAAAACTTTAACTTTGGTTGCAACGAAGCTATAATGCAAAGTATTCCTGGCAAGAACTTGAACGAATCTGAACAATTTCTCCGGAGATTGCACCAATGTCTTACTCTTATTAGGAAAGTACGGGTAGATGAACATGGCTAAATCGACTCAGCTCATCACGCCGACCTTTTGAAAATTACAAAGAACGTGACAAACTTGACATGCCTTGCTAAGGGTTTACAAAGACATAAAATATACTTTTATAACAGGTAAAAAAATATTACTAAACGCAAAGACTCACAACCATTAAAAAATATATTCAATAGAGGTCTCTGGTCGGATGGTACCGATTCTCTTTGCTATGGGACCACATACCAGTATATCTCATATATACGAAGAAGAGCTTCGAAAAGATGAAAAGACGAAAAAAACTGGTTGCAAATGTTCAACTTCGTCAGACGAAGCTATTGTCCTGCATTTGCAAGAAGAATGAATCAAGCTGTGAGATAAAATTACCCATTAAACCTTCCAAGAAGATAATCCAACGAGTCAATACAATACCTGTGGAGTCATTTGCACACACAAACACTCAAAAAAGTCAATTAATGCAACCTCAAGCACAGCATGTGTGCCCAAACTACCACAACTCGCTTCTAACCTAACTTTTTTGTCAATTTTTGTCGTCGCTTTTGCTTGCTGTTGCATACACCTGTTCCAATGTACGAGTATGTAAGTGTCCAAACTCGTACACATGAATCGACTATAGATTCATAAGTGCGACTGGTCATGATTTATGACCCGCTTGTCGAGTCAAGCGTAGGGTAAACAAGACTAAATGCAGGACAAGCGACTTTGTGGCTACGTGGCAATGATGATGCCTGGCATTTGGTTTGCGCACTTTGTTATTTATGAGTTTGGCTAACTGCTAGAAAAGTTCCACAAATGTTTTTTTGTTACTGGTGTTGTTGATGCTATTTCCTAACAGACATTGTTCATCTGATATTGTTGCTACTATTGTGGCACCTACCTAATATGCTTATACTTTTACTTATGTTTTTACACAGCTGCATTAGTGTTTCGGTGATGTTGAATTCAGATATAGCGACATAAAGGCATCTCTTTTTCGAGCTGTCAAAAGCAGCTTTAAAATCAACGAAGAGATAGCTCTTTTCACGGGTATTTTCCAAGATTTGACACATGGTGATTATCTGGATACTTGTTGATAACTATTCGTGAAGCCACACTGATAAGTTCCAATCAGTTTGCTTGACGGCGGGCTTAAATCTTTCACGCAGTACTCTCTATAGAACCTTAAATGCGATATTGAGAATTTTTATCCCACGGTAGTTGGCGGAGATTGTAGGGTCTCCCTTTTTGTGGATTGAGCAAAGCACACTTAAATTACAATCGTTGGGCATGCTTCCATCCGACCTTATTCTACAAAAAAGCTTCTCCTTATCAGTTCTTCGCCACCGTATTTGAATAGCTCCGCCCGCAATCCATCAGTCGCCGCCACTTTGTTGTTCTTCAAGCGTTATTGCTATTTAAACTTCTTCATGGTCGGGCAATGAAAGGTTTCTCCAACGTCATCAATTGGGAAATCAGGCACACCATCTCCTGGCGTTATGCTTTCACTTCCCAAGTAGAGAGATGTTACAATCCTTTCCAAAACGCTACGGCTTAATATACAGCATTTTGCAAAACAAAATTCAAGTACTATCTTGAAAATATAATTAATTTTCGAGTCCTGGAAGAGATAATTTGGTTAATTACTTATATATTATCTTCAAACAAGAGTTATAAATGTTTAGTTATAGCATTCCAAAACTTCGGGACCTATTTTTGGAATCCGAAAATCACAAAAACGGAAAGTTCTAGATATATACTATATCCAGCTATAGAATCTCAAAATTTCGACACAGCACCTGAAATCTCGAAAAGGGAAATTTTTATACAAAGGGTATAAATTAAAATCCCGAAAATTCGGGAATGCCGAAATCGGAAAATTTAATTTTTATAGAGTTGTTCAATTATAAATATAGTACTTAAAATCAAGATACCCAAATTTTTACTAAAGGAAACAGACACTACCTTTATGCACCAAAAAGCCATAGCAAACGCAGAGGCAGATGCATACATGCAAATATGAACTTCACCTGGCTAATACTACTGACAGAACTTCTAATAGTCGCCTACCTTGAGATGCTTCATTTAAATGGTCACACAAACGCTTGACATGGCATGCTGCACTAATTGCTATGAGTTATGTATGGACAAATACTCGTACATACTTATATGAATAAACAGCAGAATGTATGTAAGCAAAGGCAGGCATGCGTGCAACAAGCTGCATATTAGCACACCTGCAGCATAGTGAACTTATATGTGAACAAATTTGCTTGCACTCACATGCCAATTTGCTTAAGCATATACCCTGGACAATACACATGCAAGCATACAGGCATATATGAATAAATAAATGCTTAAGCAAATGTATGCATGAGCATGAAATGTATGTATGGATGTGTGCATGTACCGTTCAGTTAAGCGTAGCTCCTGTGCGTGTAATCTACTCAGCAACAGCTGTTCGTGTAAAGCACGCACTTACAAACACATACATATGTATGTGTGTATAGGTGAACATGAGTGCATACGGAAATAATTGTTATTGTTTTTGACAATTGCTGTAGGTGAATGTAACAGAAGCTTGCTGTAGTTGCTGTGGCAGGCAATATGCTCATAGAGCCTGGCTTTGTTGTTGTATATATTGTAGTGACACATTTGGTTCAAGCTACATGATTGCGACTGTAGCCAACTCTATGCGAATTTCACCACTAATGTTTGGTATGTGTGTGTTCTTAAGGTTGAGATGTGTCGATGCCATATTACAGGTGGAAGTGATTTTGTGAAGTATTTACGTAAATTGTCGACTAATTTGGGCAAGCAAAATATATTGTGCTTATATGAATGCTTATGTATATATGTATGTATCTCTACAAGCTAGCATATTATATACAATCATAAAACGTTTAACACACAATCTAACAATAAAAAGAAAAAATTTTCATTTTTTTGAGGACAAATTTTTGTTTTACTTACTGCTCTAATTTACCTACAATTCTCATTTTAATTTCCCCGTATACTATGTTTGCAAGCACTTGCCAGCCATCGCATCGCGCATCACTCATACGCCCTGGCATACACTAAGTAATGTAAGCTTGTATGGTACTGTCCTGCATGAGGTCAGCCGTTTCAAATATTGGCTTCTGGCAATTTATGTGAATAAACCAATTACACTGGCCTACAAAAAAAATTTTTGGTTTGGTGCAGCTCTGTGCGCATCAGTAGTCGGTATAGTAGGTAGGATGAACCACATTCCCGCAACTTGATGTTTTTTTCGTTTTTCTTATGAACAAGATCTGATATGGAAAATGTGACTTGTTTTCTCGTATCAACTCACAAAATACATCCAAAATCAGCTATAAAATCTTAGGCTCCAAAATGAGTGTAGGCCAGTGTAAATGAACAAAATTTTTTTAAAACAATTTTAGATCCAAAGTAATTTTACTGAAAAAGAATTCTTAATTTGTGGAAGTACATAATTTTTAAAAATATTTTTGGATAGCAAAATTTTTAATATTAAAAATTTTGAAAATACTAAAGCTTTTGGGAAATTGTTCTTATCTTCCGAATTTTTTTTATAATTCTTAAAAATATTTTTGAGCAAAATTTTAGGAAAAAATATTTAAACTTTTGTAGAATAATTTTTGGTTTTAAAGTATTTTTTGTAAACCAATTTCGAAAAACAATTTAAATATTTGAATAATAATTTGAAATTCTTGGAGATTTTATATAATTTTTAAAAATATCTTTGACGGTATATTTGGAGAATAATTCTTATATACTTCTTATGAAAATATATACATATTTGGAAAAAATTCAATAAAATACTGTTATTAGAAAATAATTTTTCATTTTCAGAATTTTTTTTATATATTTAAAAATATTTTTTGGCAAACTTAAAACAAACTGCTTAACAAATTTAATTTTTTGGAAAATAATTTTTGAAAAAATGTGCAAAAAATTTAATTTTTTGGAAAATAATTTTTGACTTTTGAAATTTTGAATAATTTTTAAATATATTTTTGGAAAATATATATGGAAAAATTTTAATTTTTTGGAAAATAATTTTTGACTTTTGAAATTTTGAATAATTTTTAAATATATGTTTGGAGCAACACTGCATTTAATATTTTAGAAAGTATTATTTACTTTTTGGAAATGCTATAGTTTGTAATTACTGCAAATATCCTTGGCAAACCATGTTTTTTAAAAATAATTTTTATTTGGGGAAATTTAATGTATATTTAAAATATTTGCGGATTTTCGGTATGATAACTTTAAATTATTTGGAAAATATTAGAAAAAAAATTTTGGAAAAATATTTTTAATTTTTATAAATATTTAATAATTTTTTTAAAGTATATTAAAAAAAATTTGTGAAAGCCAATTTTAAAATTTCTAAACATTTTTATTAGGAAAGGAATTTTTAAATTTTTATAAAAATTTATTATTATTTTTAGAAAATTAATGATTTTTTTTTTTAACTTCGCTTATAATAAAGAAATAATAAAAAAATTTTAGACAGTTACACATCTCGCGTCATACGAGCTATGAATCCATTATACTATAGTTTCAAGTTTATTGGATAATGAACAGATTTTGCAGACCTAATTTATAAGCTGTCTACAACATTTTCGATTATTTTTTCCTTCTGTCGAGAACTTTTCGATATCTATTGGGATAGTATGAGCTATCGAAAATATACTGAAGTAATGAAGCTATTATTGATTATATTTCAACTTTAATTGCTGAAATTAATTTTTTACTTATTTTTTCGTATTTTCGACGTTTACTGCAATTAAACGATTTTTCAATAATTTTTAATGCAATTTGAAATATTTCAAGCATTTTCAATATGTCCTTTTGCCATATTTCGCCTTTTTCGTTGTTCTTGCAATTATTGAAAAATTTCATCCCAAACAATTGCGCAATTTTCGCTGACATGCAGCGAATCAATTGGCGCTTGTTTGCTTAAATGCATGATTATGTGACTTGTATATTGACGTGTGTTTGTATATATATCCCACAGAGAATGTTATTTTCCAGTACACTTTTGTTGTTATTCTCTAGCCTGCTTTTGTTATTTGTAAGCGATTTTTACAATGCATTTTTAATTGCTGCACGTATGCCAGCCAACTAGCCAGCAGCGGTATTACGTGCCAATCAGTTGCATATTTGTGCCGCAGCAGCAGAATCGATACAAAAATGCGGTCGAAGAGGCAAACACAAATCGCAATGCATATGCCTTTATTTACTATATTTATTGAGATATACGTACACTGTTATAAAAAATTATCTTCTTATAAAATAGATCAATTATACCTCCACAATTCAGGCCGGTTTTGACGGATTTTCCCAAGTTATTGATCGTCTGTCTCTCTGGACCAAATTCATGATGCAAACTATGATTATCGAAAACAACAATGAGCATCACGTAGATTTTTGAGCGGCTTTGGCGTGGTTGTTTTGGTTTTGACTCGTTCTTTCCCCTCCATTCAAATGATTGTTTGCGTGTCAAACTCACAAACACACATCTCATCGGCAGTTATAATGCTCTCCATGTCGGATCGGTCCAAAGAGACCAGTTTAAAGTACTTTTTTTAAATCAGAGTCGAGCAAGAATGCGTTTCATACCCTAAAATTATTCGAACGGACTCCCGAGAGATGTTGAGCTCTTGGTATCTCTCTAACACCCACCTGACAATCAATCAAGCACCATACAAGTATCCTTCACTTTTTTTAATATTTTCATCAGAAGAGGTCGAAGGTTGTTCAGAACGAAGCTTGTCTTCAACAAACTCTCGACCGTCTTTGAAAGCCTTGTACCATTCGTAGACTTATGCTTTTGATAAAACTGCATTGCGGTAAGCCTCTTCCAACATTCGCAATGAAGTTTGTTTAGAAATACAAAATTTTAGATAAATTTTAATTAAAAAATTCGGGTGCTTTTTTGTCACAAAATGTATAAACTCAACTTTGTATACCAATACGCCAGAAAATAAGACTGAAATGATTACAAAAGCAAAATAATCCCACACGTCAGCTTGTTGCAAGTACCATAAGCTCGCAAATACCGTGCGTCAACCACACTATTAATTGCAACAATTTGTTGCAATAAAAGTTTTTCAAAGTGACCGTGCTCGAATACCGCACCACGCGCTTAAACGTGCAACAAATACATATATACACTTACATACACATATATATACTATATATATAAATTAATATATTTGTTCAGTGACTTGTGTGTGTGTGTACATATATCCAGTGTCATTTGTCAACTTTCAACCTTTTTCTAACCTCCTCGGCGGCAACTCTCGCCTCGTCGTCTCATCATTCATGCAATTGTAATACTTTTTGTTGACGCAAATTTGCCGCCATTTTTCGCTTTGCAATGAAATTTGCCTTTCCCCCCAGACGACAATTAAATGTTGTTATTGTGTTTGTTGTATTTTTGTTTTCATTTCATTTTTCATTCTTGTTTTTTTTTTATTTTTGCTTCCTCTTTTGTTTTTATTTTCTTTTTATTGTTGTTTTTGCTTTCGCTTTGCCTTTTATTATATTCTCTGCCCTCTTGCACTCGTTATTACCCACTATGAATTGCATTTAAATTGCACTGATTTATGAGCGCTTTTTCCAATTCAATAACTGCTTGCTGTCGCACCTTTTTTTGCATGATTTATTTGGCTTTTTATTTCCCTTTGAGTTATGAAAACTTTTTATGTCTTTGCGTTTGTTTCATGCATAATTTATTGCCTTCGCCTTAGTTGGGATTTTAAATTAATTTTTTAACCATGCAACATAGTTTCAGGCTAATTGCAGTAATAAATATGATTTAGTTCCCATTTTTTTCAATTGAAAAAGTTTCCTGTAGAAGTCCTTGATTCCGTTAGTTCAGTGAATAATATCACAAAACTAAGGGCAGTTCATGTATATAATGAAAGATCTTCGAGGAATTGCATTATTGCATTTTTAATGATAGATATATACTTTTATACTAACATTTCTTATGAACGACCTTTTATTTATATTACCCGTAATCTTATTGTAGTCTGATTCGAAATCTGAAATTTATAGACATTAGTTTGACGGTTACCAGTTTAAGATATATAATATATCTCATCTTGCATGACGAAACCGGACCTGGAAGAGTTTGATTTAAGAGAAAAAAGTAATTTCTCAGATTTTCGAAAATAGATCTCAAAATTTAAAATTTTGCCTTCGGAATTCCAATTTATGCTTATTGAAAATTAACCATACGGGTATTATCTACGTTTTTCCCTTATTTCAATAGTAATTCTTCTTCGGTTATAGCCGAGTTAACAACAGCACGCCAGTCGTTCTTCTTTTGTTTAGCACCAATTGGAGATTTCGAGTGTGGCCAGGTCTCCACTTGGTCTTTTCAATAGAATGCAAGTCTTCTTCTTCTTCTGCTTCCCCCGGCGGATACCGCCTCGAATACTCTCAGAGCTCCATTCGGACGACATTACCTAGCATCGGCATACGCTAGCAGCTGTACACTCTTATAAGATAAGATAATACCTTCTCTATTTGTTCTGCAGCTCGAATTAGATTAGATGGTATCGTGTGATGGAGCCATGTATAGAAATACATGCAAGTGAGGAAAGTTCTCTGCACGCCATTCACTTGGGAGTGGCCAGAAACAATTATTTTTCATATGGCTCAAGCAGCTCACGACTTCCGGTCTTAGTCAAATATCCTCTGGGTAGAACATCTGTTTGAAGGGGGATTGTGCGCTGGATTTGGAAGCTACCACATAAAAACAGCCCGAATGAAAAGATCAAAATACCCGCGGATGAGAGGGTCTCCCATTTTACCATGATACTACTGTGATCAAAGAGTAAAGTGAATTTGTTCATAAAATACGCATTACCTTTTTGAGTTTGTTGGAGCGAGTTCTGAGTCGAGGTTTTAACAAAAAGGTAACGAGAAACCAATGGGGTATGATATGGAGCAAATCATGTATCAAACTTCGCTTAGTATGAAATCGAACTTCTGGACAAATCCTTACTTTTCTCAGTTTCTTCAATAACTTTAGTCAGGAAAATACGGTTTTACAGAAAAATTAATAAATAACAGAAAATCCTTAGCAGCTCGCAAAATCAACTTCCTTAACAAAATTTATAACTCAACTGGATATTTATTTCTTCCATTCTCTATTATTTATCCCTTCTCTCCTCTCTGCTTTAATTCTTATCCCTCGCAAATATATGCATTTTTTATTTCAGCAAAATTCTTGCACAAAAATGATTTACATTCCTTTTCATGCTTTTTTCTTTCTTCCTTTAACACATTCCTTGTACACTCCTTTCAAAGAGCTTCATAATACATATATTGTTTGTTGCTCTTCTTCACACCACTTTAATTTATATTCGCAATGCGGCAATGAATTTTATGCTTTTTTTATATTTTTTCATTAATTCTTTTACTGTTGTCCTTGTTATTGGTGCTGTCGTCGTAGATATTGCTGTTGTTGTGCGAATTCCCACGCATTCAACCGCCATCATTAAACCACACCAACCGCCATTTGTCACCACAGTGACGCCATTAAAAAAAAAATAAAAACGAACGCTCGACTGGCCTTTGGTTGCGTACTGATTTAATTGTCCAATCAATGCGGAAGCATGCAACGAATGGTGTTGGTATTGGTCGCACTGTTTTACGGTAGAGAGACATAACACTATCTGGGCTCCACTTGTTTGGGTTTGCGAAGGTTGTTTGTGCATTGCTTGCAGTTTTGCTTGTGTATTGCATATATATTTATATGACTGTATATAGTATAATAGAGTTTGTCTGCTACTTTTGAGTTAGACAAGGTATTTAACAATTATGAATTCTAATAACTACTTTTATTTTGAACTTACTTTCATTCCACTAATTAAGGTGAATAGATTAGATTAAAAGATGAAGAATGCACCGCGACCTTAGGACTATTGTGCCCTTTAAGGTGATGATGTGATTTCTGATATTATGGAGTAACATGTGATATTTTTTTAGACTTTTACTGCCGCTGCGATATAATTTAAAATTTCATTTCATTGTTTTTATATGAAATTATTTGTGTTGCTGTGATAATAATATGTACAATAAGAGATAATAACGAATTATTATTTTGTCTTGTGATGCGACATAATGCGTTAGTTTATAATATTGAGATGTGAGGTGATGATGATGGTTTGTTAAATAAGGTAATGTGATGATGTAACAAAGAATGATATGACGTTATTAGTAATATAATATGATGATATCGCATCGTATGATGTGACATAACTTGTAATGATGTGATATGACGATGTAACAATATATGTAATGACGTAATGTGATTTTAAACAACTTTTAAGAAATCCTAAGGTATCTTGTTTGATATATACGAGTAGCAAGTTATGCAATTTGATGTGATCCAAGCTCGAATTGCATGCGATGTGTATCCCATGATTGTTAGCTATGTGATATTTAACCAATTTGTAAAGCAAATCGTAATGTGATATTACTATTACTTTCTTTGCATATGATATAAATAGTATTTTCTAATATAATTAAAGAGTTACATATATAATATTAAAACTACTCTAATTAGATAAAATATTATGTATGATTTCATGGTAAGACACGATATGATTTAGTGTATTGATTTGGATTTATTGTGGTGTTAGTTGAAATATGGTTCATTATGATAAATAGGGATGGGTGTTCATACGATTTGATGTGATATCATGTCATGTGATGTGTTTAAAATTGGAAAAAAAATTATTTTTGGAAACAAATTCTATATAAATGTAATAAAATGCGACATTTATCATGAGATTTCATAGAACAAATTTCTTTTCAAATCACTTGGAATTTGTCAATCTAATCTGTGAAAAAACAAATTAAATTTCTTTAATTTCATTCAATTTTCTTACGATAATAGTATATAATATATAATATAAATATATTTACTTTACCTCAATTCTTTAATTACAATATTTTATTTGGGTTTTTGTTTTTTTTTTTTTGTAAACAAAGAAATCGCATCAAAAGTCCGACCTACATATATACAATACTTACACCAGCAGAAACCAAACAGACAAAAAATTATATTTATGGCGCTTGCTATTCGAGCATTTATTTGATACATAGTTGCGCAATCAAAACATTCAACAATAAATTTGAAAGTACATTGACGTCAATACAATCGCTGTGGTGGCTCGAAATGGCGCTGGGCTACTGACATTTCAGCTTGTCTTTTTGAAAGAGGCAACAAACAAAAAATGTGATACAACAGGAAAAAACAACTATGAGGCCACAGAGAGAAAAAATAGAACATGGAAAATTGACGACGCCGGAAATACGACCTACGATAAAAATTTAAAAATGAGGATTTGAAATATAAGGACAAATATGTGAAATTTTTTCAAAAAATTATAGAAATTATCTAAAACTTGATTTATTAAAACTTTCCAAATGATGTATAATAACCAAAAATATTGTAAATCAAGGAGTGAACACAGCCTAAAGCCGTATTTGTGATCTTTTTTCTTTTTGCAAAGCTTTTTGTTCTATCCATTTTTTTTCTCTTGCATGCCACAATTCCATTCATTGTGTATTCCCAATTGTCTTTTGTTTTCACTTATTTGTCATACATCTCATATATGTATGTATTTTTCCAGTATTCCACAAGCTAACATTATAAATTCTGCATAGCAGCTATAACAGTATATTCTAAGGCGCTTTCACTTTTTGTCTCTCCCTTTCGACCGGAAGTCGATTTCATGTCACTTTGTCTCTGTTAGCAACTTTCACTGCTGCCTACTGCCGCAGCTGGTCTACATAACGCGTCAATAAGTCTAGAGCAATTTGACATCGCATGAAAATCAAGTTAACATAAATTAAATTGATGTACACTCGCAATAACCCAGTGTCAAAGTTGCAAATAAAACGAGAAGAAAGTTCTTGGAAGAGAATTGTATATATTATCAATGTTTACAAGCAATTCCATTACTTCCGAATTATATTCATTTACGGTTCAAGAACTTGTTTTAGATAGTAAAAAAATAACTAATAAAACAGCAGAAAAACTGGCAATTTTTGGTCACAAATTGCGAAGTCTCGCTTTCCTCTTCAGCTCTCTTCCCATCTCGCATGTGTTCTGGTGGATTGTAACGTTGCGAGATAGACAGTCTATTTTCTAAGAAACTTGAAATGCCGTCCCACAGTTCCCTTTTACCTAATTTCTGATGAGTGCTCTCAGAGAGCAGCAGTGCGAGTCGATTAGAAAACCGTTCGGCTGTCTGTTGTGATAGCGGCTTCTCGACATCGTACCTTGTATTTTTTGACGTGCGTTTTTTGCTGCATCGAAGTGGGTACGTATCTTCGCTACAAAAAGATAGTGGTTCGAGTCAATGCTAGGACCACGAAGCGCACGCATGTCTAAAACACTGGCGGCGTGTCATTTTTCTATCACAACATGATCGATCTGGTTGGTGGCTTTTCGATCAGAGGACAGCCAGCTAGTTTCATGAATTTTTTTATGCTGGAATCTAGTACTACAGATAACCACATTTCGGGCCTCGGCGAAGTTGATGAGCATAAAACCATTTGGGGATGTTTTATTATGCCGGCTGAATTTATCGACCCTTGTGCCATATATATCTTCTTTTCCTACCCTATCTTTAACTTTGCCAAGCACGATTTTGACATCGCGGCGGGGGCAGCTCTCATGGGAGCGCCCCAAGCGCTCATAGAAGACATCTTTAGTCACATCGTCCTTCTGTGTGGTCGGGATTGTGATTGATGAGGCTAGACGTGCATTCATCAGGATGAAAGCCAGGTTTCGGCGATGGTGTCTCCCACACCGAACTTGCGCTCCTTTATATAGTCACTGTACTAAATGCTCTGTGTACACGTTGAGCAACGAAAAGCTCCGTCAGGATCGGGAAGGAGCTCTCCAAGCCGCTCGATACCAAATGAAATTTCAGACAAGGCGACTGCCTATCGTGCGACTTCTTCAATCTGCTGCTGGAGAAAATTATTCGAGCTGCAGAACTTAATCGAGCAGGTACAATCTTTTATAAGAGTGTACAGCTGCTGATATTGATATCATCGGTCTCAACACCCGCGCCGTTAGTTCTGCTTTCTCCAGACTGAACAAGGAAGCAACGCAAATGGGTCTGGCAGTGAATGAGGGCAAGACGAAATATCTTCTGTCATCAAACAAACAGTCGTCACACTCGTGACTTGGCTCCCACGTCACTGTTGACAGGCATAACTTTGAAGTCGTCGATAATTTCGTCTATCCTGGAACCAGCATTAACCACCAAACAATGTCAGCCTGGAAATCCAACGCAGGATTACTCTTGCTAACGGGTCTACTTCGGACTGAGTAGGCAATTGAAAAGTAAAGTTCTCTCTCGACGAACAAAAGCCAAACTCTATAAGTCGCTCATAATTCCCGTCCTGCTATATGGTGCAGAGGCTTGGACGATGACAACAACCGATGAGTCGACTTTGCGAGTTTCGAGAGAAAAGTTCTGCTAAAGATTTATGGACCTTTGTGCGTTGGCCACGGCGAATATCGCATTCGATGGAACGATGAGCTGTACGAGATATACGACGACATTGACATAGTTCATCGAATTAAAAGACAGCGGCTACGCTGGCTAGGTCATGTTGTCCGGATGGATGAAAACACTCCAGCTCTGAAAGTATTCGACGCAGTACCCGCCAGGGGAAACAGAGGAAGAGGAAGACCTCCACTCCGTTGGAAGGACCAAGTGGAGAAGGACCTGGCTTCGCTTGGAATATCCATTTGGCGCCACGTAGCGAAGAGAAGAAACGACTGGCGCGCTGTTGTTGACTCGGCTATAATCGCGTAAGCGGTGTCTACGCCAGTAAAGAAGAAGAAGTAAATGCCATAGAAGCTACCCGGCTCAGTCCTTGTCCCGTTCATCGTACTTTTCGGACGGCAGTGATGTCAGTCTTCACTCTAATGAGGAAATCAACCAGTTGGCAGGGAACCCTCCCAATTAAGGGACCGGGCATTCCAGGTGCATGCTCATAAATCGTTATTCTTAGTGCGTTTGCTATGGTCGACATCAAAAGGGGGGTTTCTCTTCCAACGCTGTTGGTAATTTTTCATTTTGGGTGTTTTTTTGCGTGCGTTACGGGCACACAACCCTGTGGAGGGGATGGTTCACTTTCTCACTTTAGCTCGCCATCAAACGGATATTTTTTGTCTACCCAGAGGATACTTGGTCTAGGACCGGAAGTAGTGAGTTGATTGAGTCATATGTAAAAAAATCGTTTCTGTCCCTTGCATGTGATTGGCGCTCAGAACTTTCAGAGAACTCTCATCACTTGCGTGTTCTTATACACATGGCTACATCCTCCAAAAAAAATATTAGACAGAAAATATTACTCAAGAAATTTTGAGGATTGTCATCTAGTCGGTGGATAAAATTCGGGCCTGTTCCACTTACATAGACCCAGCTGGCGTGCGAACGTCTTCGTTAGCTTCATGAGCCAGGTTCATACATGTAAAACTGTAATGTTTAAATGAGTTTTTCTCATAATATCGTTTTCTGAATCGGTGAGGATTTCTCCGAAAGGTCTTTAAATATTCACGCGACCTTCTTAGATACTTTTTTGAAGCAAATGTCGTAGAATTTGAACAACGTCAATTTTCTGGCTAATCTGTGGTATACCTTTTTCACAAAAAATAATAATATTATTATAAATATTATATTTTTTTGTTAGTCGCCATTTTGTCAAAAATTAAATTTTGAATAATGCCACGATCATTACCTGTTCTCAATTATTTTATAGTAATGTTTTTCTGTTTTGAAATTTTTAATAATTTTAAGCAGAAAAATCTTCTTCACCTCCGGATACCTTTTTCGGTTGTCCTCCTGAAAATCAGCTGCCGAATCAGGAAAATCTAAAATTATTCAAATGAATCGCTGATTATGAAAATACATAAAAAATTTTAAATATAGTTAATTTTCATTTATTTATTAAATGAAATGTCCCTTCAAAAAAAATCACAAAAAAGCAAGTGATTATAACTCCTTAAGAACCAGCAAAGCTTCCGCTACCTACTACTGGGTGAATCACCACTACTAACCCTTAAGCATGTGTGTGAGGATTTCTGAAATATTTATAAACATATCGCGGTCTAACGGTAACACAAAGTGCATACCGCTTGAAATGTCACTTTTCCTGCGCAACAATAAGCAGAAAACGTGCAACATTCGCACAACAACTTAATGTTAAGTGAAAACGTAGGCAATAAAAACAAAAACAGCAAGGAAGTAAGCAAACAAACAAACAAACATAAAATGCGATTCATGAAATGTGGCTCAACCGGAAATGCAATGCCATCCAAGCTGTCGTCAGCAGGACTGTACATACAAGTAAATGCGCTTGTGCAACGAGATAGCATTATCACCGTACGTGTGTTTGTATGTGTGCGCATATGTACTACAAATAGCGCATGTTATTGTCACCAACATCATTATTGTCATTACGGTATAACGAGCTACCGTTAAGCGGTGAGTGGCAGTCAAACAAAGCCAGCCGACAGGTAAGTAAACTTGCAGCGTTGCTAACGAAAACGTAATAACGGTGTGACGTAGCGCAGGGTAGCACATACGATATACATACACACACATATACGTCACATACACGCTGCCCATAAACCGCAGTACGCCGGCCGCATGCCGTATGCCACAGTGCGCAGTGCGAGCTGCCGCTTGGGCACAGACCCCAATTCGAGCCTAGACTACGGCAAGGATAATGGCTAAAAGTTACCGTTAGCATGTTGATGCCTTTGTGTGCATATCCATCTGTATGTGTGTGTATTTGTTATTCGCGCCGTTTGGTTTATGCTTCCGCCGTTTTCCGGTCATAATGTGTCTCCGGCAAACAGCAATCCTTTAAGCCTCGTACACTTTGTGTTGGCGTTGCACCCCGCACATTGGCTCGTGTGTAACTGCATTTCAGTTGGAAAATTTGCGCACACATTCCACACACGCGCCGTGTCAACGTTGCCACATTCACCGCAGGCACGTTGCACTGAACAGCAGCGCCATCAGCTCCCTTACGACGACCCGCGTCGTCAACATTATCACCGTCCGCACTGCACCTGGATTACCTGCGCACCGCTTTGGTCATGTGCACTCACCGTTACGTGTCGCTGCGTCAGTTGCCCATCGTCCTTGTCGCTTCGCAGTGCGCCGCGTTTGCGTTCAAACTTTTGACTGACTGACACAAATTTTTCGGAGCGACGACTCCATTGGGTCGCCCTCAAGTGTGGTTGACTGGCATTGCATTTACGCAACGGTACATTGTTCCAGGTTGCGCGCGTCTGTCGCTATTTTCGGGAGCAAAGTAGCATAATTTTTTACATTTTCGTTTTGCTACCCGTTGATTCCATAAAGCCGGTTTTCGCTGCGATTTTTTGCAGTTTCGCGCGCGTGTTTTTGTGTGCGTGGCAAATGTGTGGAAGCGTTGGCAAAAGTTTCTACTTATCGTCGTCATCTTGCATCCTTTGATAGCTGCAGCTCGCAGTCGTCGTTCAGACGCATTTCATTTTAATGACGCTCGTGAGTTTGTGAAAAAATTGTGAGAAAAGTTTTTTAATATCAGCGCGCCAGCTAAACTTGGAGCAGAATGCTGCAGAAAGAAATTGCGAAAGCAAGTGAAGAAATTTTTGTGTTAAATTTGAGATTAGCTGAAGCGGCATAAAAGCAAATTGATTAAAGGAATATGATTATAAGAAAAAATATAAAATGAGAAAATCAAAAAAACATATAAAAGAATGTTAATTATATAACAAAAATCAAATGCAATGGAAAACATCTTCAAAACAAAATAAGAAAAACCTTACTTCCGGCTGTACTGAAGCCATAATACCCTTCACAGGTGCATTTCTTATAGCATACAAGAGTATAAAAACATTTTTTTTCATTTTGAAAGCACAGTAAAGAATATAGTGTTCGATTAAAACAATTTGTTCGGAGATTGCACCATTGCTTTGGAAAAATATCTATGAAAAATTTTGTGATATACAATACATATATTTGTCAAATAAAAATTTATTTAAACAAAAGCTTGATTAGTTTATATATCAGCCTTATGCTACAGGACTCTGATCTAAACTGTTCGTTTGGAGTGTCACCTTAGACAATAACCCACGCCGATTTTCGCAAAAATATCTGGTCAAATAAAAAAGTTGTTTATACAAGGTCTTGAGATTTGCAACATGTTGCCAGAGAGTGTAATATTTTTGTCCACCTAACGGTCTTCATAAAGTCGTTCTTATTTTTACTTAGAAACTCTAAATATTCCATTTGCTCCTATAAATCCAATAAAACTAACAACAGTCCAAGCATCAGTACATGTTTTAAGTCCATAGTTACCAAGCTACTGACCATTCTGTGGTTCAGAACTTCCAATGCTCTCTGTATTATAATATATTGTATAAATAAATTCTTATTTCATGTTTTATTAGTCGTATCGGCTAAATAATAGAGGGACCTAAAGAAGTATCTAAGGAAATTTCAATGTCACAGAACAAATTCGAGGGACACAAAGCAATCTCGAAGCAATATTTTTTAGAAGCGCTTATAATAAATGGGTGAGATCGGGTGTATTTTTTTATATATGGGACACGCCTAGAGCTTTTGCATTTAACTAAGCCTCAGCTTACACTAAATTAAAAAATAAAAACAAGCTAGAAAAATTTAGAAAAAACAAGTAAAGAAGGGAGAAGTTGGCGTGGGACCGAACATTTTATACTCTCGCATGATAAAGCGATAATCGAGATTTCATTATCCGTCATTTACATATTTTTTTATTTTGCTGTAAAATTAATTAGAATTAAATTCTGAGAGATTTACCGATATTTTCGGTGAAAAACTAGGTTAGGTTAGGCACTGAGTCTTCGTGTTCGATATCAGGGGCCTTGAAAAGTTATAATCCAATCACGACAATTTTTGCACAAGGGATACCTCAGCTCAAATACCGTATTTATGTAAAGTTTTATTCCGCTATCATCATTGGTTTCTAATGTATATATTATACAGAGAAGGCATCAGATGGAATTCAAAACAGCGTTATATTGGAAGAAGGCGTGGTTGAGAACCGATTTCGCCCATATTTAGTATATGTTATCAGGGTATTAAAGAAATATTATATACCGAATTTCATTGAAATCGGTCGAGTAGTTCCTGAGTTATGGTTTTTGGTCCATAAATGGGCGACGCCACGCCCATATTTAATTTTTAAAAAAAGCCTGAGTGCAGCTTCTTTCTGCCATTTTTTCCGTAAAATTTTGTGTTTCTGACGTTTTTTGTTAGTCGGTTAACGCACTTGTAGTGATTTTCAACATAACCTTTGTATGGGAGGTGGGCGTGGTTTTTATTCGATTTCTTCCATTTTTGAACTGTATATGGAGATGCCCGAAGGAAACGACTCCATAGAGTTTGGTTGACATAGCTATAGTAGTTTTCGAGATATGTACAAAAAACTTAGTATGGGGCGGGGCCACGCCCAGTTTTCCAAAAAAATTATGTCCAAATATGTCCCTCCCTAATTCGATTCTTTGTGCCAAATTTCATTTTAATATCGTTATTTATGGCTTAGTTATGACACTTTATAGGTTTTCGGTTTCGCCGACTTTGCCCATCTTCGAACTTAACCTTCTTATGAAGCCAAGAAATACGTTTACCAAGTTTCATCATGATATCTCAATTTTTACTCAAGTTACAGCTTGCACGGACGGACGGACGGATGGACAGACGGAGGGACGGACAGACAGACATCGGGATTTCAACTCTACTCGTCACCCTGATCACTTTGGTATATATATAACCATATGTCTGACTCTTTTAGTTTTAGGACTTACAAACAACCGTTATGTGAAGAAAACTATAATACTCTCCTTAGCAACTTTGTTGCGAGAGTATAACAAAAGGGAGAAGTTGGCGTGGGACCGAACATTTTATACTCTTCCAACTTGCAAAATCGGGGAAATTGCTTCAAGAAAATATGGTATATATATACATATATGGTTAGTAAACCGATTTTATCTATTTTAAAAAAATGTTCCCTGAAAGTTCCAAAATCGTTGTGTTAGGTATGGGGGAGCTAAGGGAAGTTTTGACAAGAATCAACCCATTTTCGATACAGAGGCATACCATTTTTAGGAAAATATTTTCCCTGAATTTCATTAATCCACCTCACGTTAATTGCTTGATGATTTGTGCACTCGAAAGGAAAGAATCAGGTGGAATTTGAAATTGTGTTATATGGGAAGTAAGGGTGGCTGTAGTCCGATTTCACTAATTTTTACACTGTGACATATACTATGTGGTTGGAATCGGCCGAGCTGGTTCTAAAGTATGTGATTTTACCGAATAGTGGGTCGTCCATTTTTTACACCGGCTCGTATAGTATTTCGTTTAGTGGCGATTTGTAGGCGTGGCAGTGTTCCGATTACGCCCATCTAAGAACTTCCCCTTACTTTTTTGCCAAGAAATATGGGTAAAAAGAATAAAATTACAAGAAAGACAGATATTTTTTGTGGGTGTTAAACTCACACAGAATCACAAGGAAATAAATAAATTACCGAAGCTTTTTGGTCTAGACCAAAGACTTCGACAGAGGACGTCGAAAAGGATTATAGATATTCCTGAGTGAATAAGAAAATGTAGATTAGAAATTTCAGCGACTATAAAGTATTAAGATAGCTTACTATTCACTGTAACTTACCATAAGATATGAACATTTTATGTTAAATATGATTATAGCCTTCAACACAACTTTTCAACGAAGTTTTTTCACTCCCAACAATGCAAAAACTAAATACATCTATTTCGAACTGACATGGAGTATGTTTTAAATTCAAAATGGGTTCCTTAAGCTTAAGTTTATAATCTTTAAAGTAGCTTTGTTGCGAACGTTTCCTAACTCTATTAACGCCGAAATACTCATGCGTAATTAAAATATTTCATTTAAAGCGACTGAAGCAGCTGCTACTTTCATTCAGTTCGCCACAGAGACCACAAAAATTCCAGAAGAAATAACAGCCACCAAAATTGTGATGAAAAAAATTAAATACCAGCAATAAATTATTAAAATTAATGCTAACCGCATATAAAAGAGGTGGCCATAAATCAAATAGCGCAAACGACCGTGCGGGTCACAAGTGAAAACACGTGCGGAAAAATTCAAAAAATAAATAATAAAGTAAAAATAAAAATTGAAATAAAAAAATATTTATAATGAGTTAATTGCCGCGCGCAAAATTTCCGCTGTACAAAAAATAAATAAAACAAAATAAAAACGAAATAAAATAAAGTAATGAAATAATATGAAATTCAAGGGCCGTTAATGGTGAACAAATTTGTATGAAAAATTGTGAAAAAAAAGAAATAACGTTAGTGCTGCCACGGCGGCCACACGGAAGCATTTCACACGCTTCAAGTGCACCACAATCCCAACGACAGCATTTGGCGCAATAAAAATATTTTATGCTTTCGCCTATAACCAACAGTAATTTACAATTTACACCAGCGTTGATTTGATTCGGCACGTGTAATGGCGTTTCACGAAAAACCATCGTTTCGTGATTACTGGGCCAAGGAGGCGGCACTGAATGCTTTTCTGCAGGCCACTGTAAGTGTCAATGACTTTCAGATATAACAATAAGTTATTTAAATAAAAAAAGATATTTTTATAATATAAATTATAAATAAATTTTTTGTTTTCCATAGGATTTAATTCCTCTCCGATATGTCGAGAATGTTTAGTTGACATGCCAAATGTATGCTCTGATATCGAATATTTTCTGTAACTTCATATTTTTTAGTCGTCGGAAATTATATGTCGAAAGGAATTACACTATTAAGTCTAGATAGATCTGTAGTTATTTGAAAAAAATCCCAAAAATCATTTAATTCATAACGTAAACTAGTTTTCATTGACCTCAAAAGGTTAGATCGACATTTGTTTCAATAAAAACTATTCAAATTTCTTAAAAGCTGTTTATAGAGGAAAAGAAGCTAATAAAAAAAATGTATTCAAAATTCAAAAATTTCGATTCAACTGGAATAAAAAAAATAATCGCTCTCTTCTAAGTCGTTTATAATACTTTTCTGCTCTCATTCGTTTCTCGCTCACTGAATCTAGAGCTCAAGGTATACCTTTATATTCTCTTCCAAATTTGCAATGACAAGTTGAGGACTATCGCCATTCTCTTTCCCTCTTTTTCATTTTTATATGCCTTCCTATTTACCCACTCATAACTCCCTCCTACCTCCACTACCTCACAACCTTCCCTTTCAAATATTTTCATGAAAATTAATATTTTCATGCGTTCACGCATTTATTTTTATATCCAACATATAGTAGCGGAACAATAACAGGAAAATTTCAAAATAAATAAAATATATTCACGGTAATTAACCTGAATCTAGCTCGCCGTTGACAGCCTCGTTCACGTAACACGAATCGCTTAAATGTGTTACGCATTCCACGTGTCCAACTCGGTGTGAGCTTCGGCATTCCATTATAAAAACACCGTCACAGATCAAGTCACAACAGAAGTAAATGAAAAATGTAAGACCTCAAATATTTATTTGTGCGTGGCATGCATGTACACAATTAGAGTCAGAAAATAACTTTTTATTACGTCCAAGTCATATTTTCTAGAATTTATGGCGAATGTAAATTTGTACGAGTGCAATGAGAGGCCCCATGGATTTGTAAACTGCCCTCAATTCAACGATTAATTGGTTTTGTGCATTTTTTCATGAAGGTTAATTATATTTTTTATTGATTGAAAAAGAAAAGTTTCACTTATTATCAATGCCGCCTAGTTACATTTGTGGCATATATGGACGATATTAAGGATAATTAAAACCTAACACGTAATTCGCTTTGATAACAGCAATCAGTGCCTACAACAAATACTGGGTTTCATAACTTTGATCTATCCATTTGTTGCCATGTTGAAAAGGAAACCGTGATAAGCTCAAAAACTAAGCACTGGGAAGAAATAATAACGTGCGATCATTTTTCACAACTTTCGACGTGGATTATCACGACAAGAGTGCATCGATGAACTAAAATCTTTGTATGGCTATGAAGCACCATCCTATAGCACTGTGAAAAACTGGTACAACGAATTCAATCGTGGCCGACGCTCGCTCAAAGACGAATTCCGTGAAGGTCGTCCAAAAACAGCCGTTGTGTCAGAAAACATCGATGCCGTACGTGAACTGATAATGCAAGACCGTCATGTAACATACCTTCAGATAGAGGCATGCCTATGCATTTCTCCCACCAGCATACATTCGATATTGCATGAACACCTGGCCGTAAAAAAGGTTTACTCTCGTTGGATCCCGCACAATTTGACAATCGCTCAAACAAAGGTGTGGATTGGTGTAAAGAAATGCTGAAAAAATACGACAAAAGACGTTTATAAGATCGTCACAGGTGACGAATCATGGATCTATGCGTATGAGCCCGAAACAAAATAGCAATCGACCGTGTGGGTCTTCCAAGACTAGTCAGATCCAACGAAAGTTGTTCGTGGAAGAAGCACTTCGAAGCAAATAGTTGCCTGTTTCTTCGGCAAAACTGGTCATGAGGTGACTGTTCCTCTTGAACAACGTAGGACGGTCAATTCTGAGCGGTACACCACCATTTGTTTGCCTGAAGTCTTCGGAGAAATTCGAAAAACGAACAAGAGAAGACGAATCATTGTGCACCATGACAATGCGAGCTCTCACACATCGGCTCAAACCAGAGCCTTTTTGACCGGCCAAAACGTCGAATTGATGGGTCATCCGCCGTACAGCCATGACTTGGCACCCAATGACTTCTTTTTATTCTCACACATCAAGAAAATAAAGTGTGGTCAAAGATTTTCGTCGCCAGAAGATGCTGTTGAAGCATTCAAAAACCATGTTTTGGAGGTGTCTCAATCGGAGTGGAAAAAGTGCTTCGAAAATTGGTTTGAGCGCATGCAAAAGTGTATAAATCTTGATGGAGAATATTTTGAAAAACAATAAAACCATTTTCGTTGATAAATATTCCTATTTTCATTATTAGGCCAGAAATATATATAGCAGCCCTCGTATATAGTTTAATCAGGTCAGTTCGAGTCAAATCAGTTCAGTTGGTACTACCTAAAAATTATCTCGTAAGTCGCTCTACAATACCTGAAGACATACTTACAAACTTACAGTTCAAAAGATCACATAGAGATACAATTTAAGCATCTTTCTATCTACATACATATTGATTAATATGCATTTAGCCGGATATTAACAAGTGTAAGGAATAGCAAGCAGATTGTGAAATGTTGAAGCTAGATCTAAATATGAAACATACATATAGTAAATTCAAATAATTGGCGTAAACTTTTCAATCTGTCTGTTATCAGTGTGATGCCTGTTTATTAACTAACATCTTAACAAAACCGCAAAAAGTTTCTATTTTTGTATAGAAAATTGCAATTTTGAATTTTATAGAACATTGAGAAAAATGTTTGCTTTCACTTAAACTTTCTGGGACTCTGACATCGATAACTTTTTTTAATTGAAAGTGGTGCCACAGTGAGCACACAATATGTCTGATTGTACACTTCTATATTTGCCAGGAGATGTTGCAAGCTCAGGTATATTTTTTTTTATTTTATATTTAATTGTAAGCATTTATTCTCTCTTTGTTTCTACACACAACTCAACCACACAACTCCCCAAGGCATTACACTATACATGAAAAGGCCACAAATTGATGAATTTTTATATCTATTTCATTTATTTCAACAGGCCTGACAGCATTTTAATTAAATTGCTGCAATATAAAGACAAAAAAACTAAACTACCTATTTGCATTGAGGTCCAACAAATATACTAGTTACTACATATTTGCCGAGAGCAGAATTTGTTTGAATAAATTTAAGAGTTGTACAAATGGAAATGCAACTGCAAAAGCAAAAAGCAATTTCAACTATTTTATTATTTTTTTCTGTCTATTTGCTATAAATTTTTCATTACGAAATTCCCCAGCCAAGACTTGTGATGAACGAGCCAAAGGAATTTGTAGAATCGGCAAATGAGTGAATGTGTGTTAATTGAGAGAGGTATGGAGAGATACAAACATATGTATGTATGAGCAGCTGCACACTCGAGGAATAATTAAAAAGTAAAAGCATTGAGTTAGCATACGTGTGCGTGCATATGTGTGAGTTGTCATTTCCGAAGTCGAGTAGAGCACATATATAGTAAACTGTAGAAATATGCTCACATGTGGCTAAATATTAGAAAAGTTTATTGCAGCATTGTAATATATGTGTAGAAATGTCTGTTTTTGTGGCAAAGCAATGTATTTGATGTGTCATGAAGCAAGTGGGAGCAAGTGGCATTTTAGAAAAAGGTCGGATGCTGTGACTGCAAATATTTAGTCAAAAACCGAAAATGATTTCTCAGGGCTATTAAATGTGTGTAGGTATTTGTGTGGTAAACCACGTGTGTATTGGAATTTATTTGTTTTGTTTGACATAAAGTTCATCAGGATACAGACAATAGAGTCAAGTGTTAAGCTTTTGTATTTTATTGGCATTCAATTTTGCATTGTGGTTTTTAGGCAAAAATTGGGTTTTAACAAATATTTTTAACTCAAGTATGAAAGAATAGATCTCTTCATGTGATGTAACATTCAATGCTACCTCAAAATGCCTCAGCTCAATATGCTTTATTTAAGAAAAACAATGCACACATACATATTCAAATATCTGGCTGTAGCTGTATAAGCTTATTTATTTGCCATCTGTTGTTTTACTAGACAGATATCAGCATACCAAATATCATTTTACTACTCAAAATGTTTTTCTTTCGATAAAAGGTACAACTGTACGAAGCAGATGAGCAGAAATGGATGAAATTAAAATTTTTAATAAATGAAAATTTTGCCTGCATTTCAATAATTGTGATTGCAATCACCAGATACAAATACATATATAACATATTTCTATATATAAGCGCATATACTTGCTTACATTTGTTTGCTTGTGTGCTCCAGGAGTGCATCTGTGTTGGCTGTCTCATGCAACAGTTGGCGTTGGCTGACGGCATAATTCTTGCGAACTTCGATCCATTTGAACTACAGCATGCCATCAGTTGTGCAAAATAAAACGGCACACACATATAAAAACTTTAGAACATGATTTTACCTTACCTTTGCTTAGTGATTCGAGAAATGTTTGAATGAAATTGGTTTTGCTACGTGTCAATGGCATCATACTGCTCAAAATCTACTACTTTCTGTCCAACAAAAAAATCGTATATATTTACTGCATTTTCTACTTACAAAAAAAACAGAAAATATCCGAAAAATTTAAAAGCCCACCATCCAGCTGTGTGAGCTCAAGCGAATTAGAGCAAAGCTAAGCAAATCAAAACCGGCTTTGCGCAACTTCATGTGCAGTCCATAAGCAAAGTGAAGTATTTGTGCTAATGATTTCTATTTACTTACATACATACTTATGTGTTTGCACAGGAGTGGCAGCACTTTAGCAAATCCCAATTTAATGCTACTTACTTCCTTCCATGCCCAGACACTCTGATAGCTTTGAGCTAGCTTTCCGACTGGCTATAATTTGCTTAGCAAAAGGCGGTGCTGTGTGTGAGTTTTCTATGAAAATTGCATTTGTATTACATTGTGAGAGGTAAGCTTGTATGTTTATTTGAATATTTTCCAATTAACATCAATTTTCGTAGTGGTTACGTATACGCACCGGTGCATCAAGTGTATAGAAATGAATAGCAGCTTATGTTATTGCTGTTGCTTTGTTAACTGTGAAGTAGAAGCAATATTTTAGTGATTTTTTAAGAAAGTGACACTTAGCAAGCAAACTTAAGCTACCGCTCTGGTGATCCGATATCTACGGTTTCAATAAATGAGTTGCATTTGGAGAAAAAAGGACGTATGCAAAATTTCAGAGCAAAATATCAAAGACTGAGAGAGTAGTTTCATAAATACTAGCAGAAAGAATACCATAAACCAACTGTGCAAACAATTCAAGAATACTCAGAATACTCTGAAATCACAGAGTCAAATCCAACTACAGCCCTAAAGAAAGCAAACTGAATTCATTTCCTCAACAACAACTACAAAAAATACCAGAATTGCACCGAAATGCCAACATGCAGTCCAACAATCCTATACCGTCACTTTGATTTCCTTTCGTACCTTCACTACATGCT